>NC_090812.1:146535813-146837756 GCF_000390325.3 Nicotiana tomentosiformis | reverse complement strand
TTCCGGGTAGAAGTACTCCTCGGTCAAGGTGTTTTACGTAGCTTAACTCATGTAGAACCGTTTCTCCTAAGGGGATCCAGCTCATAGTTCCAGGTAGAAGTACTTTTCGCTCAGATTGTTTTACATAGCTTAACTCAAGTAGAACTGTTTCTCCTACGGGGATCCAGCTCATAGTTCCGGGTAGAAGTACTCTTCGCTCAGGTTGTTTTACGTAGCTTAACTCAGGTAGAACCGTTTCGCCTAGAGGGATCCAGCTCATAGTTCCGGGTAGAAGTACACTTCACTCTTGTTATTTTTAGTAGCTTAACTCAAGTAGAACTATTTCGCCTAGGGGGATCCAGCTCATAGTTTCGGGTAGACGTACTCTTCACTCAGGGTATTTTGCATAGCTTAACTCAGGTAGAACCATTGCGCCTAGGGGGGATCTAGATCATAGTTCCAGGTAGAAGTATTCTTCGCTCAGGTTGGTTTTACGTAGCATAACCCAGGTAAAACCTTTTCGCCTAAGGGGATCCAGCTCATATTCCGGGTAGAAGTACTCTTCGCTCAGGCTGTTTTACGTAGCTTAACCCAGGTAAAACCTTTTCGCCTAAGGGGATCCAGCTCATATTCCGGGTAGAAGTACTCTTCGCTCAGGCTGTTTTACATAGCTTAACATAGGTAGAACCTTTTCACCTAGGGGGATCGAGCTCACATTCCGGATAGAAGTACTCTTTTCTTAGGTTGTTTTACGTATCTTAACGTAGGTAGAACTTTTTCTTCTAGGGGGATCCAACTCATATTTCCGGGTAGAAGTACTCTTCGCTCATGTTGTTTTTACGTAGCTTAACTCAGGTAGAACCTTTTCGCCTAGAGGGTCCAGCTCATATTTTCGGGTAGAAGTATCCTTGGCTCTGGCTCGTTTACGTATCTTAACCTGGGTAGAACCTTTTTTCATAGGGGGATCCGGCTCATATTTCCGGGTAGAAGTATCCTTCGCTCAGGCTCTTTTACGTAGCTTAACCTGGGTAGAACCTTGTCACCTAGGGGGTTTTATCTCATAGTTCCGGGTAGAGATACTCTTCGCTCAGGCCAGTTTTTGTAGCTTAACCCAGGTAGAACCTTTTCGCCTAGGGGGATCCAGCTCATATTTTCGGGTAGAAGTACTCTTCGTAGTTTCACACAGGTAGAACCTTTTCGCCCAGGGGATTAAATATTTTACTAGTAATACATGGTACCAACCCCTGGTTATATTCATTCTCAGTAATACAGGCTATCAACCCCTGGTTACATTCCTTATTAGTAATACATGGTATCAACCCCTGCTTACATTCCTTCTCAGTAATACATGGTACTAACCACCGGTTACATTTCCTTTTAGTGATACAGGGTACCAACCCCTGATTACATTTCCTTTCAGTAATACAGGGTACCAACCCCTAGTTACTTTTCTTTCAGTAATATAGGGTACCAACCCCTGCTTACATTCCTTCTCAGTAATACAGGGTGCCAGCCCCTGGTTACATTTCCTTTTAGTAATATAGGGTACACCACTCCCTAGTGGATTTGAGCTTAAAAGCAGGGTATACCACTCCCTAATATCTTTGTTAATATAGGGTACGCCATTCCCTAGTTGTATTTTCCAACATAAGGTAAACCAATCCTTAGTTGAGACATCATTTTGACAAGAAAGGTACACCATTCCAAAAAAGAAAAAAAAAAAAGAAAACAAATCATTATCATGTTTTCCCCGGGTACACCATTCCCGACATTTTATTGCTTTCAATAAAGAAGTAGTTTAGATTTTTGTTACAATAACTCACGAAATTTTTCTATTACAAACTGGGGCAGAAAATTTTTGTTCGTTTGTTTGTTTTGGTATCTGAGCAGGTTTTACTTCGAGGCACAGGGTTCAAGATGACTAAAAGAAGAATTCTCAATCCATAATAAAGAAGAGAAAAAGGAAAAGAAGTGAATTCAAATGCAGAAGCAGATGGAAAGGATATGGATTGCTCAAGCCATGACTTAAGTTGCGAGCTTTACATTACCCATTTTGATCAGAAGAAGCCATAGAAGAATGAAGTAGCACATGCAGCTAGCAAGCATCAAGGTTCAGATCAAAATTTGCATGAAGAACCAGTCAAGACTCAAGATCAAGGTTTTTGAAGACTTATATATATGTATCTTGTAACGCATAGCTGATAGGATTATTTAGTTTCTTTTAATTTTGATGTAATAACATGACTACAAACCGGAGCCTCGACAGAACCTCATTCGACTCTCCAAACTCGGCATTTTATCCTTTTTCTTGAACTACACGTGACCTGATTTTCTTATAACCCGGGATATGTAGGTTGTCCAAAATCAGGACTCGATTGCACTCTTTCACTCTTTTCTCTTATTTCTTCCCTTTTAATAATGATATGGTAAAAAATCGATTGCATAGCTCACTTGTTCTTTGCCTGAAAACTTTTCATGTTTCCAAGCAAAGAGGGGCATGCTGTGAGCACCTAATTTTTTACCATATTTGAGTTTTCATCACTTTTTTGTATTTAATATTTTCTAGTTTTAATCTTGATATTTTAACTTTTATATTATTTTATTAGTAAGCTTTATTAGAGAATATGTAATATTTTTAACAAAGTCTATTACATAAAGGGAGAAAGAATTTATTTTAAATCACGGACCAAATCTAATAAAATTACTTTCTTCTTTTCCTATACTATTTTCTTTTCCTATCACCCACCTACTATACTATTCACTTGTCACATCCTACTCCCCTTTCCCATCATTCATTTTTAACACTCCTCCTCTCATATTTTCTTATTATATGTACACACGTAAGGAAGAAACGAAGACATGAAAAGCAGAGAGGGAAGATAGATCTGAAAAAGATAGAAAAACAAGAGGAAAAAAACTCCTTCTCTTTCACCATAAAAAACAGCCGCAAAATACCGGCGAAAACCAGTCCGAAACAGTCCTAAAAATCAGCCTTTAACCACCTAAAATCTCCATTAAAATCAGCAGTTATCTCCATGAAACCCAGATCTAAAACACCTCCAGGTTCTTCCGTTTAGTCACCAATCTTCCTCCGTCATTCATGGGTTGATAACGTAGAGCCAAGTTTTGTTCGAGATTTTTGTTTGAGTTCTAAGTTTGAGGTTTTCGTTTTGCTTTCCCGTCGTCGCTCTCTTCGTTGTACACCCAGTGATATTTCAATAGATATTAAACCTTCTATTCATTCAAGGTTACACTTTAACTCTATTCTTTCCTTGATTTTCAAATCTTGTTTCACGGATGTTGGATTTATTTGTTGATTTCTATTATGTTTTGTTTTACTACTTATGCAATGATATATTTGGCTTTTTTTTATGATACTCTCTTGAATTTAATTGATCAGTTTATATTTAAATTTTTATTTTTATTTGTTCGAATTACTTGGTTGAGCTATCTGTTGAATTGGTACAATTGAAAATACTTTAAAATGTGTTTGTTTGTTAATAATGAAATCTGAGGACGAAGTGTGGAGTCAAATTTGTTTTCTTTTATAAATTGAAGGTTTAAGTTTCAAATAGTTTGTAACGTAGACCATGAAGGGATAATTGGGTTAAATTCATTAAAGGAATATGGACAGTGGGTAGGTTAGCTTAGAAAAGAAATTTTGTTTTTCTTTAAATTATTTCGTCATGTCTTATTATACGTTTAGGTCGTAGGAGTACCCATTTCATTTTTCTTTCAGTTGATTTATCTTTCTTTAATGAACATTTCTCATAACTTAAATGTATCATTTGGCCTTTTTCATGTAAACTAAATAAAATTCGTAACTTTGGACCTTCACAATAATCTCAAACTTAGAAAGAATTAATTCATGAACATCGCTAGTATGCTTTAGGCGCATATTAATAAATAAATTATCATGATTATGTACATGTTCGTGTGACATAGTTATGATTTTCAAAATTAAAAACCGAAGTATGCGTTCGTGCAACTTTGGGCAAAACAATCGAGTATAATAAAATGTTATTAATTGTATTCACGTACGTGTGACATGATTGTGGCACAATAAACAAAATGGATTCACACACGTGATTCGTTCCAAAGATAATACCATATTTTAATGATTAAAAGCATATAGATAAAACATGAAAACCAACAAATCACAGTTTATCCAAAAATAATATAAGCCAAATATAGTCAATAAAGCGACCGAGCTAGAATCACGAGACTCGGGGAATGCCTTACACCTTCTCCCCGGTCAACAGAATTCCTTACCCGGACTTTATTTTTGCAGACCAATAATAATAGAGTCAAACCTTCCTTTGACTGGGGATTCAAATAAAAGGTGACATCGAACACCCAAAAACTCAATTCCAAGTGGCGAGTCTGTAAATAAAATAATCTCTACTCAAGTTTGTCACTTTAATTGAAAAAATTCTTTAACCCACAATAATTCATATACATTTATATTTTGTGGGGGGTAAAAAGGGGTGTGACACATACTGTATGTGATGCAACTTAGTGAAATCTTCGTGTACTCACAATCTAAATATACTCAATCACTAAGTACTATATATGGCCAATCCAACCCAGGGAAGATCCATCCCTCCAATATATATACACATCAACTGACAGTCAGTCACTTAGTACTACAGAAGGCCAATCCAGCCCAGGGGAAGATCCTTCCCCAAATATCAATAATTCAGACAAGATCCATTTCCAAGAAAAATTCATCCCTCAATATAAATGCTTCGGGCAAGATCCATGTCTAGAAAAAATTCATCCCTCAATATAAATTCTTCGGGCAAGATCCATGCCCAGGGAAGATCCATCCCTCAATATATATATCTATGGCAAGATCCATGCCCAAGGAAGATCTATCCCATATATATATATATATATATATATATATATATATATATATATATATATATATATATATATATATATATATATATATATATCAACTGCGCTCACTATGGGAGGTGCAAACTCCGGAGAGGCTCCTTCAGCTCAAGCGCTATACTAGCCAAATCCAAGAATAAATAAATAAACATAAATATCACTTAGAATCTCCAGTCTCTCGGGCTCTCAATGACACAAAAATCCACCTCACATAATGATATGATGTATTAATAAATGACAACAGAGACTGAGATATGATATACAAGTGGCAGATGTGACTGAGTACAAAATTATATTTTAAACAAATAGTTCAACATCAATACGACCCATGTTGGACCCAAAATATATCGGCGTGTAGCCTATACATGATCTTTAATATGAGTCTCAGCTCAATTTCTCTAACACGTGGAGGATATGCGGATAATGATATTTATTTAATTATGGAACTCCACAGAATCAATTAAGTCACAATTCCTATGATGCACGCCCACACGCCCATCACCTAGAATGTGTGTCATCTCCAAACAATTCATACAACACGTACTTCAGGGATTCATACCCTCAGAACAAAGTTTAGAAGTGTTACTTACCTCAAACCGTGCAATTTCTTTATTCTGCAATGCCTTTGCCTCGCGAATCGGCCTCTAAATGCCTCGAATCTAGACACAAATAATTTGATTCAGTCAAAATAAATTATAGGAATGAATTCCATATGAAATACAATTTTTCCAATAAAATCCGAAATTACACCCAAAAATCGCCCGTGGGGCCCACATCTCGGAACCTGACAAAAGTTATAAAATCCGAAATTTCATTCAACCACGAGTCTAACCATACCAATTTTACCAAATTCTGATATCAACTCGACCCTCAAATCTTCAAATTAAACCAAGAGAGTTTTGTAAATTTTTCAACTTAAATCACCAATTAAATGTTAAAATCAACCATGGATTCGGGTAATTTGACCAATATTGAGTTAAGAACACTTACTCCATTGTTTTCCTTAAACATCTCCCGAACATTGCTTCTTCTCGAGCTCCAATTCGTCCAAAATGGAAAATGGGACGAAGTCCTATTTTCAGAACTTAAACTTTCTGCCCAGCGATTACTTCTTCGTGTTCATGGCCCTGCGAAGCACAAAAATGCTGCCATATTTTTCTCCTTAGCATTCACAACCTCCTCATCGCATTCGCGAAGCCTTCCGACCTATGCCCTTCGCGTTCGCGAGCGAAGAGCGGCGTTCGCGAAGGCTTAACGCCAGGCATGCCCCCAACTCCCCTTCCTCTTTGCGTTCGCATTCGCGTAGGCTTCCCCAACCTCTTCTTAGTGTTCGTGTCTTTTTTATCGCGTTCACGATGGGAAAATTACAGCAGCCCACAATTCCTTCTTCGTGAACGCATGAGACCCTTCACGTTCGCGAAGAACAACACCAGACACCAGTTCCAGCAGTTGCAAAACAAGGAAAAATGATCTGAAACCGTCCCGGAACTCACCCGAGGCCCCCGAGACCTCAACCAAATACACCAAAAAGTCCTAAAATATCATATAAACTTAGTCGAAACCTCAAATCACATCAAATAATACTAAAATAATGAATCATACCCCAATTCAACCTTAATGAAACTAAAAATTTCCAACGTCTACATTTGACGTCGAAACCTATCAAATCAAGTCCGATTGACCTCAAATTTTGCACACAAGTCATAAATGACATAACGGAGCTATGCAAATTTTCAGATTTGGATTTTGACTCCGATATCAAAACACCAACTCCCCGGTCAAACTTCCAAACTTAAATTTCTATTTTAGTCATTTTAAGCCTAATTTAGCTATGGGTTTTTAAATAATTTTTCAGACATGCTCCTAAGTCCAAAATCACCATACGGAGCTATTTAATCATCATAACTTTATTCCTGGGTCGTTTACAGATAAGTCGACATCTTAAGCTTTAAACCTTGGAACTAAGTGTTCCAATTCATTCCAAAACCTCACCGGACCCGAACCAATCACCCCGGCAAGTCACATAACAACTGTAAATCATAAATTGAGCAGTAAATAAGAGAACATGGTAATAATACTCAAAACGACCGGTTGGATTGTTACAGGACCCGACCACCTAGAATTTAGTATTCTAGGAAGAGATTCCACCTCGAATTAAACAAGAGAACTGCTTTACCTGGTGCAAACTCACGATGCATAATGTGCCTGTCATTCCATCTCTTTGTCTTCTCCTTATAAAATTTTGCATTCTCATATACATGCAAATGAAACTCCTCAATCTCAACTTTCTTTTCAAGACCACTAAAATTCACATTAGGACTAATTTCGATTATACCATATAAATCATGCACAAATCCTCATAATGCTTGGGACTTATAAGCACCTTGAACATATTAAAAGTGACTTCATCATCATGCACTCTCATCTTCATCTTACCTTCCTTCACATTAATAATTACCCCACTAGTAGCCAAGAATGGTCACTCCAAAATAACAGGCACTTCCTCATCTGCCTTGTTGTCAAGAATAATAAAGTCGAAAAGAAAATGAACTTCCCCACTTGTACTAGCACATCCTAAATAATCCCTTCTAGCATTGCCAATGACCTACTGCTAATTGTAAAGTGATCGTAGTAGGTTTAGGGGCTCCAAATTCGAGTTGCTTGGAAGCTGATAAATGCATCAAATTAATACTTGCCCCCAAATCACACAGGTCTCTACCAACCTCATGTTTCCTAAAGGCTAAGGGGATTGTAAAATATCCAGGATCTGTCAGCTTTGGAGGAAGCTTATGCTACACTATATTACTGCACTCCTTAGTAAGTGTAACTGCTTTAAATTTTTGTATGTATCTGCTTGTTAGCCACAATATTTTTAAGATACTTGGCATATTTAGGCACTTTCTGTAACACTTCCACTAAAGGCAAATTCACACGTATTTGGATCAAAATATCTAAAAACCTCCTATACTTGGCATTGTCTTTTAACTTCTGCAGTCTTTGTGGGAAAGGCGATGGTGGCCTTGCATCTATCTCTCTCTTTTGTTTATCATCGATCTTTTCTGTTTCCTTCACTAGCTTAGCCACCAGCTCTCTTTCAGGTACAGAATTTATAGAGGGCAGATCCTCCAGTTATCTCCCAATTCTTAGTGTAATTTCTTTCACTTGTTCTATGGGATATTTTTTCAGTATCTCTTGGGAGAGCTCCAACAGGTCTGATATTCTGATTGGATGCTATTTGCACCACTTGCGTCTACAAATTTCTAAAGTCTGTCCTGAGCTGCTGGTTATCAAGTAAAAACATTTTCAACAAATCATTTGTGCTCTCACACATTTAGGTTCATTGGACCCCAACCTTGCTGTCCCACACAATAAATAGATTCCTGATTAAATTGGGCAATGGTCACTCGTGTGATCTTCTTAATAAATCCCACAACATGTATCGATATGTTGTACATGATGCTTTTGATGCACTTTACCCATTGCCATCTTAGTCACATGATTTGTCAAATTATCCATATTTGCCCTCATGGTTGAAATCTTATCTAGCTCAAGTGCGCCTGCTACCCTCTTTTTTATCATTCTTCTCGGTTCTCCATCACCTTGCCAGTTATGATCATTTGAGGTGAAGTTGTTCAATAGTGTTTGAATTTCACTATAAGGTTTCTGCATGCAACTCCCTCCGCAAGCTGAGTCGATATTCAGTTTGGAGGTCTCGTCTAACCCATCAACAAATGTGTGACCTAACACCTCATTGCTCGGATAGTGATGTGAACAATCTTTGAGCAGCTTCTTGTATCTTTTCCAAGCTTGATGAAAAGTCTCGCCATCCTATTGTTGAAACCTAAGTATGTGGCTCCTTAGTGACTTAGTCTTCTCGTGGGGAAAACTTGATTAAATATTTTATTTCTAGATCATCCCATGTGCGAATTAAGTTAGCTGGTTCTTTATGAACCCATTCTTTTTCTTCCCCCAATAGATAAAAAGGAAACAATGTTAGTTGGCATAGTCTTTGGAAACATTCGGATAGTTGTAAGTATCCGTAATTTCCAAAAAGTTCTAAATATTCCTCTGCGGATCTTCATGAGAGAGACCTACAAATTTTCCAGTGGACTGAATTAGTTGCACCATGTATTGCTTTAGCTCAAATGATCAGTAATGTCATGCTTTACAATAGCCTGGGTCATGTTTTCAAGATTAGGCCTTGCTGCCTCGATCACCGATCGCTCATCGTTTTCTGCTATCTCTATTGGTTGTGGTTGGACTATGATGCTTAACTCTGCAGTTCTAACACTTGCTTCAGCCTCCCTCCTTAACTTATGGAAGAGTTTTTAAGATTCAGGATCGTAACGAGGAAGATCATTCAAGCTTCCACTTCTCTAATCAATGGGAACACCTATAGAAGCAGAATAACAAATAAATTAAAAATTGATCAGATAATGAATAAAAGCTTTTTTCAAACAAGTAGTTAATTTCTAAATCCCCGTCAATGGCGCCAAAAATTAACTTGTTGGGGCCAACGCACATGCAAGAATACACGGCTGATAAGTAATAAAGTGAGAAGAAAGTATAGTTCTCACGAGGACTTTTGATCGACCATTGGTTGTTCAATATGTGCAGCAGTCTAAGGGAGGAGACTGGACAGTGGTAAACCGAGCACACCTATCACCTAGCAAAAAGAATGCACCAAAAGTCCCAAAAATCATAGCACTGCTGCACAAAACACCAGTTGTTCTAATGATTTTGATACACCGGGTATGAAGGAGAAGAAAGCAGGGATACATGAACCTAATGTTACACCAATCCAAAATATAGGAGCTTGTGATGCGCAAACTGGGAAACAATCAAAAGGGTGAGATTGGACAGTGGTGACTCGAAATCATACATCACCTAATAAAAACATGGCATCAGGTCATAAAATATAGCCTGTTGGAGCAATTTCTGCAGGTACTTGATGTGATGGTGTAAAGAGCGTTAGCTGCTCTAATTCTTTTGAACCGTTGCATAATGAGAATGAACAAGGTTAGCTACTCTGTACGTAGTATTTGTGTCAGTCAGTCCAAGGTTTGAATCTAGACTGTACAGTGGCAAAATACAGCAGTTGGTGTGAAGGATATGTCTAATGTAAAATCTCTTCAAAAGTTCTTATATCCTGGTATGTTAGCAAGCACAAGTGCATCTAATGTACATAATATTTGAAACTTCATTCTTGCTTAAATTCACTTGTTTCATTGCTATGTTTTTGTTTATTCATAAACCGTAATGACATAAAGAAAAAATTCACATGAGCATTGCAATATTTTTATCATTAAAATAGGATTTTCAATATACTAACCTGTTAAATGATTCAATCTATTGATCACTTGAAGATGGTGACGAAGGCTGATCAAACACTATCTTTGCAAGTTGCCTGTACTTACTCCCTAGCTAATCATATTTACTCTCTAGCCTTTCCAAACGTCCTTTTAATGATTCATTTTCTTTTACAGTAGGATTCAGCTTTTCCAACAATACAGCTTTACTACTTTTCAACTCCTTAACGGTTATCCCACCACCAAATCCAACTACATGACTTTTTTGTTGAGGCCCGAAGCACCTTTATACTACCTCAATATTTGTAAGAGACGATTCATATTGCACGAATTCATTGATTTTATCCTGTAAAATAAAAAATAATTTAATTAAAATAATACAACACAGTAAATAAATAAGGTAAATACAAATTTATCAATAAACATACATATTTCTCATTGGTTTCAGGTTCGACAAGCTTGTTGTTTTTCTTACCATCTTTACCTCCCTTCACATTCAAATAAACAATTCAAAGAAATCTTTGTAACAAAGATGAGGTTTCTTAATAGAATTATAAGATTTACTCACCAATTCACAAATGATCTCCCTAATTGGCTTACTACCCGTACGATGATGCATACTCAACTTAGATCTATTGACTGAGTTTCTTGTACTTGTCTCCTAAATTAACAATATACCGGCAAAATTCTGGTTAGCCACTTAATATAACATGATGTTAATAAATAGCTTGAAATCATACCTTAAATTTTTCAGTAAAAAAATTCTCCTTGACCAGCCATTCCCAACCACTCTTGTCTATCCCATTTGGAACATCTTTTAGAGTATAACGAAATGGCTTAGACTTAATATTCTTGTGCATCGATCCTCTTCAATTGTTCCATAACTTTCTCATATGTTTCAAGACATGATCTAGTTGATTATTTATGTCATCACTGTCAAATTTGTCCTACAATATTTCACAGTGGAATTACAGGAGAGCATAGAAAAACTTGAAAGGCAGTCCTCTCCGGTGGAAGAATTATCTCACGTTCTGAAAAGAGCATTGATCTGGAACAAAACACCTTTTTTTTAGTGTATCTGTTATATTAACTTTGTTTCTTTACACCTTTTGATACATCCAGTTTATGGACTTCAACAATTATCTTGCTTGTGCTGGCTATGATTATTCTGGATCTTATGGTATATTTTCTTCTATGAACAAATCGTTTGAGTTCATATCATTGTACCTGTTTTTTTCTCTCTAGCTGTGACATTGTACATTGTTTTGCAGGGAATAATGGCAATTCTATAAATCCAGCTCAATGTTGTATCTGTTGTTAACCTTGTGATATCCGTCGGTATTGTTGTTGAATTCTGTGTCCATATAACGCATGCCTTCTTGGTTAGTCTTCTATCACAGTGATCTATCTGGTCTACTACTCTTTTTAAAATAATGGGAGAGTAGAGCTCAAATGATGTCTTTCATTTGCTCTTGCCTAGTATTAGCTTTACACATGTTGTATCTATCCCTTGAATGACAGATGAAAAAGATGAACATTTAACTCATGTACGGACGTCTAAAATTAGCAGAGATAGAAAAAGAAGAAGAAATTGAGTTAACATATTGTATTAACAAGTAGAAATGGAGAAGGCAAATCAAGAAAGTAATGCTTAAATCTTTACCGTAACAGCTTCCCACGTGTATTGTAGCTTATATTTTTCGATGTCTGCCCATGAGTGTACATGCAATGGGCACATATTATGATCACAAACCAATATACCTAAGTGTCTCGTAAATGAAGCATGATGCTGCCCAACAACCCTATTGTGGTAGAAAGTGACATGCAACGTTTCTCTAACTTTGAGTCCTCCAACTTTTTTACACATATTCGTTCCTCTCACTTTTTTTACCTTTTCAGATTCACATGGCCCTGCAAATTCTAATTTAACTCAAATATAAAAATAGATCTTGTACAATAACAATGAAACGATCTTATAGCTTGAGATAATAAAATACTTATTTCACTTCTCTGAGTGCACTGCATCTCTTCTTCTTCATGAGGAAAAAGAGTATCACCTTCAAATGTTTAATCAAAACCAGGAGGCACAATATTTCCTCCAACTTTGAGTTCTGCAACATTTTTATATCTATCTGTTCCTCTCACCTTGTTTACCTTTTCAGATTCACAAAGCCCTGAAAATTTCAATTTAAGTCAATTATAAAAATAGTTATTATACAATAACAACAAAAATATCTTATAGCTTGAGATTATAATATACCTATTTCACTCCTCTGAGTGCCCTGCATCTCTTCTTCTTCATGAGGAAAAAGAGTATCACTTTCAAATATTTGGTCAAAACTAGGAGGCGCAACATTTTCACCAACTTTGAGTCCTGCAATATTTTTATACCAATTCGTTCCTCTCGATTTTTTTAACTTTTCAGATTCACAAAGCCCTACAAATTCCAATTTTAGTCAAATATAAAAATAGTTCTTATACAATAATAAGAAAAAAATCGTATAGCTTGAGATAATAAAATACTTATTTCACTTCTCTGATTGCCCTGCAACTCTTCTTCTTCATGAGGAAAAAGAGTATCACCTTCAAATATTTGATCAAAACCAGGAGGCACAACATTATCTCCAGCTTTGAGTCCTGTAATATTTTTACACCAATTCGTTCCTCTCAGTGTTTTTATCTTTTCAGATTCACAAAGCCCTACAAATTCCAATTTAAGTCAAATATAAAAATAGTTCTTATACAATAACAACAAAAAAATCTTACAGCTTGAGATAATAAAATACTTATTTCACTTCTCTGAGTGCCCTGCATTTCTTCTTCTTCATGAGAAAAAAGAGTATCACCTTCAAATGTTTGATTAAAACCAGGAGGCGCAAAATTTTCTCCAACTTTGAATCATGCAACATGTTTACACCAATTCGTTCCTCTCAGTGTTTTTATCTTTTAAGATTCTCAAAGCCCTGCAAATTCCAATTTAAGTCAAATATAAAAATAGCTCTTATACAATAATAACAACAAAAAAATCTTATAACTTGAGATAATAAAATACTTATTTCACTTCTCTGAGTGTTCTGCATCTCTTCTTCTTCATGAGAAAAAAGAGTATCACCTTCAAATATTTGATCAAAATCAAGAGGTGCAAGACTATCATTATGAGTTCATACATTCAGATCAGAAGCTAATACATTAAAAGCTTTAATTTTGCCAATCAAACCTTGTTGTTCAGCCTTTACTCTTACAGAACCCAATGCTCTGAAGCTCTGTCCTCGCCCCTTGCTAAGGTACCAGGTGGAACGTACACATGCTTAATAGTCTTCGAATTTGATTCCATTTTAGACCTCTGATATTTTGATGGATTCATGTAAACATAGCACAAAAGCAATTGAGTAACAGATGTCTATCATGTCAGTTTTATCATATATGAACATATGAAGGTCTTTGAAAGAAGCTAGGAAGTTACATGGCCGTAGACAACAGTAATAAAGATAATTTACAGAAACATGATGCATAGAAACCTGGAGATAAAAAAATATTTAGCAAGTCAGATTCATCATATAAGAACATATAATCAGTTAAGAGAAAATCCACTAATATAGTCTTAGAATCTTTTTCTGAACTTGTAAATCAAATGGAATCCAGTACGAAACTTCCCTCATCATAAGTGGTTGCCTAATTAAATAAAGGAGTTGATAAATATCCAAACCTTCATGAGTTCTTTTTCTTTTCAGTTGTGAAGGATGATCTAACTCCTCTAAATCATCAATAGTTTCTTGCAAAACCTCAAAAGTATCACGAGGTTGAACCTTTCGTACAATATGCCAACCTTTATTGGAAAGATCGTCAACGTAAAAAACTTATGATGCTTGGTTTGCTAATACTAAAGGCTCAGTTATTTTCAGAAATCGCTGGCGGTTAACACTTAAAAAGCCATATACATCTATTTTAACTCCCTTTTCTTGGTCATACACATAAAACCACGTACATCGAAATAAAACTATTATTCCTCCACCAATAAATTGTAATTCTAGTATATCTGTTAGTTCTCCATAGTAATCAATTTTCTTATTCTCTTCATCTGTCTCTCC
Organism: Nicotiana tomentosiformis; assembly: GCF_000390325.3. Taxonomy (NCBI): domain Eukaryota; kingdom Viridiplantae; phylum Streptophyta; class Magnoliopsida; order Solanales; family Solanaceae; genus Nicotiana; species Nicotiana tomentosiformis. The sequence goes on along the minus strand of NC_090812.1, from coordinate 146,823,478 downwards.
AACTACAACCACCCCGCAGTTCTGAGTTCTCAAACCTTTATCATAATCTTTCACATGAAACCTATATCCATTAATAAGGTAGTCGCGATGACTTGTCACATATGTCGTGGGACCGCGTGACAATGAGAGCAAATCTTCCATTATTTTACTATCATTGCATTTGTGTAATCATGCAACCTATCAAGATCAAGCACATAGTTTAGCAAATAATATTTACATACTTGGTTTGAAAAATATTAATGTTAATTAGTACTCACATTTTCTTTTAACCAATTAATGAATTGCCTATCAGACTTTTCTTGAGAGTTATCAATTGAAGTTAGTGAAAACTCTCTACAAATAATTAAAGCATAATAACATGTCATTTTAATGGAAAACAAAGAAGAAAAGGTACATAAAATTAAAATTTTAAAACAAGTCATTACTTACTCGAGAAATGGTTGCATTTTATCACAATTCTTCAAAATATAAAAATGTGCTTGCTCCAGTTCATTTTGAATCAAGTTTGTGTGGTTTGTCACCTCTTAAAGCTCTTCCAGGTTGACAAAAAATTGTTAAACCTTCATCAGATTCTATAATACCACCATTATAATTTCGTTCAAGGCGATTAAACTTTGTTTCCATTGTATGTATATACCTTGAACATAAGGTCCTACATTTAGTTGCCAAATATCTCTTTGCAATAGAACCTTCAGCGCAAGCGCTATTACAAATAAATGGTTTCATAAAGTATATATATATATATATCGCTCTATTGGATACATCCATCGATATTTAGAAGGTCCGACAATCTTAGTTTCATTAGCTAAATGAATTGGCAAGTACTCCATGACATCAAAAATTATAGGAGGGAAGACATTTTCTAGCTTGCACACAGTTATTGGGATTAGGGCATCTATCTACTCTAATTCATCCACACTTAAACATTTCGATCCAAGCATGTTGAAAAACAAAGACAACTCAATAAGCAGTTCACACACAGATTTGCATACCATACCCCGTAGAGCAAGTGAGAGTAAATGTTGTAGAAGAACATGGCAATCATGACTTTTTAGACCAAAAATTTTGTGATCTTTAAGGTTGACACACTGGAACTATTTGATGAAAATCCATCTGGGACCTTTAAGTTCTTCAAGAAACTGAAAAATATGTACTTCTCTTCAGGAGATAATGTGTAACATGTTGTTGGTAAGTCATATTTATCCCCAATTTTTATTGGATGCAATTCTTTCCTAATGTTCATTGCTTGCAAATCCAACCGAGTGTTTATGGTGTCTGTGGTTTTTCCTTTGATATATAAGATTGTCCCCAAAATATTATCACATATATTTTTCTCAATGTGCATTACATCTAAGTTATGCCGCAACAAAATAGTTTTTCAATATGGGAGATCAAAGAAAATACTCTTTTTATTCCAATTATCACCCCTACTCTCATGTGATATTTTAATCTTCTTCTTTGGATCCATTGCTAGTTGTAACCCTTCTAAATCAGCCACTTGATCAAGTATATCATCACAAGACAACTGTTTTGGTGGTAATCTTCACTCCTTAGTGCCATCAAATGATACTTTATCATTCCTCCATTTGTGATTAAGAGGAAGAAAGCGTTTATGGCCTATATAGCACTTTTTTTACAATTTTGTAACCTAATTGAGTGAATTTCTTTATTGCGACATGGGCAGGCTAGTTTTCCCTTTGTACTCCTTCCAGAGAAATTTTCATAGGCGGAAAAGTCATTAATGGTCCATAATAAAGATGCATGTAACACAAAGTTTTGTTTAGTTGACACATCAAAGGTCTCCACTCTAAATTCCCACAATTCCTTTAATTCCTCTATCAAAGGCCGGAGGTAAACATCAATAGCGTCTCCAGGACTCTCAGGACCTGAAATAATCATCAACAAAATAAAATTTTCTTTCTTCGTGCATAGCCAAGGTGATAAATTATAAGGAATAAGTACCACAGACCAAATGCTATACAAAGTTTTGTAATTTCCAAATGGTTGAAAACCATCGCTAGCAAGCCCAAGTCGAACATTACGAGGCTCGGATGCAAAATATTGATGAAGTTCATCAAACGTTTTCCAAGCTATTGAATCAGCTGGGTGCCTCATTATTCCATCTTCAACTCTTTTGTCATGGTTCCATCTCATCAGAGAAGATATTTTCGAGGATATAAATAATCTTTGAAGTCTTGGCTTTAGAGGAAAATGACGTAAAATCTTGTATGGTATCTTTTTTTCACTTTTAAATTTGGTTTCCCCACTACATTTATCCTCCTTCCATCTAGATGCACTACAAAATTTTCAAGACTCAAGAGACTTATCATCTTTCCAGTATAACATACAATCATTCTTACATGCATCAATCTTCTTGTAAGAAAGCCCTAGGTACCGAATTACCTTCTTTGCTTCGTAATATGAATCTGGCAAGTTTGATCCATCCGGCAATAAATCTTCTTTCAAGAGCTTCAACAACATTGTAAATGACGCATTACTCCAATTACCAATACATTTGATATGAAGCAATCTTACCAAAGTAGAAATTTTAGAAACTTTTGAATCTTGATACAATGGTTTCTCAAAATCTTTTAAGATCCTATAGAATTTTTTTGCTTCAATATTTGGTTCCTCCTCAGACAGCCCATCAACATCATTGTTCATATTGTCTCCTTTAAAAGTGAGATATAAATCTCTTAAAATTTCATGTATTTCATCCTCACCATCACCCTCTTCAATGATATTATCATCTACAAATTCATAATCTGACGAGGACTCATCTAATCTCTCCCCATGGTGATACCAAAGGGTATAATTTTGGACTATTCCGTGCACTGTTAAATGTGACCTAACCAGCTCACGTGTTCCTGAAATTGTATTACAACATTTGACGCATGGACAACGTATTTCACGTGTTTCTCCTAATCTTTTAAAAGCATAATCCAGAAAATTCTCCACTCCAAGTATGTAAGCGTTATCAAGTCGATCATGAATAAGTTTCATTCATTGCTTATCAGCTGGTGCATACACAAAATTAATAAACATATATACTCAACCAAAAAATATTAGTTTAGCAATGAATAAGAAATGAACATAAGAGAATAAAAACATATTAGTCACCTTTACTAATGAATATTAGTCAATCTGAAGATTATTTTTATAATACGTTTGAACAATTACTCACATCCACCATTTCACTGGCCTATAGCCCAACTAACAACCTTAATTTTTACAATAAAGGATGAATAAATATATTAAATTTTTAGTACTTATGAAAATTGAGAATATTTTTTTGTAACGATTTTATAAATAAGCTACAAATCAGGAAAACTAAAAAAAGATTATTCTGTATTGATGCTCTTATAGTGTGGTTGTTGATTAAGAAAATATTACCTTAAATTACCTTGAATCTAATCTTGGTATAGAAACTATAGAATGCTCTATCTTTTATTTGTTCTCTTAAGGCAGTACACTCCATCTCTACAACTTCTAACAAATAAAATTCTATATCCACTACCCCTTAGTAAATGATCATAACTAGACAATACAGAGAACCTTTGTAAGAGTAAATGTATCAACATCAAAACTATCAAAGATCTATAGTCAGTATACATCTATAACAAAAGTGTTAGTGTTATCTAATAGAGGAGAGGAAATAATCATGCTAAAACTAGACTATCTACAACAAACTAATAAACAACCTGACAGAAATGATAATAATCATGCTAAAACTAGACTATCTAAAACAAAGTTCTCACATAAACATGTATTCAACTTTAATGATTAAATTATTGGTAATTCAGCGTGAAGAACATTATTGTGACATCATAAAATATATATTGAAGCTCACCTTATATAACACAAGTTGTATGTTTAATAAAGATAAAGATCAAAATTTTGCAAATGAAGTACGTCTCAAGATTCTCTTTTCCATTTATCCAAGCCTTTTATCTTTAACAAGCAGAGAACCATAGAAGATCTATTGTAGAGGAGGACCAGAAAGACAGAAGGAACTCAAATTCACAAATTAACCACATCGCTCACTTAGAGAAATATAATACATAATAGCATTATACTAGCAGCATAAAGGACATAAAATCCTTTCGGAGAATGGAAGAAGGGGTCTCTCAACAATAACTCTACCATATAAAAGATGATCCAGCTAAACCTCAAAGTTATAATTTATTGGGAAGACAAGAATTGAATTTGAACAGCCACGAGCTAAGGAGGAGGCAGTGTGCACAAGAGCTAGTGGCTATTGAAACACTTGTAGAGCCCAAATGTAACCGAAAAGAAAAATAATGAACTCACATTTTAGATTCGTCAACTATACTCAAACAAGCAAGCAAACAAACAAACCCAGTGGAGTCCCACAATTGGGGTCTGGGGAGGGTAGTGTGTACGCAGACCTTACCCCTACCTTGAGGAGGTAAAGAAGATAGAGAGGTTATTTCCAAAGGACACTCGACCCGAGAAGATGAAAAAAATGGTGTTGACATGATATTTTACAAAATTTCAATGCATATCCCTTCAATTATTTGTAGTATTGATCTTTTGGGAATGTAGTTCCTCTAAGAGAAAACGAAAAAAATGGATATCAGTAGTTTCAACATCGTAGCAGCCCAACCACATCAAAGAAAAGCCATGGAATCAACATCTCAATGAGGTTCAATCTCCGAAAAGGGAGTGTAGTCAAAAGAACGCAACACCACGGGCAGTAAACAAGTGAAACAACAGTATATTGAGTTAATATGTCCAAGTTCTGTATCGCACATTATAAAGAAACTAAAATATATAAAGCACTCCATGGTTAACAATCTTGTAACCAACAATGCTTTATATCACTGACGAGGAATTACATGAATCAAACTTCGAAGTTCCAATGCTAAGTGAGACTGGGAAATGACGAGGAATTATGTCACAGCCTAAAATTCACTATAGGTCGTGATGGCGCCTAACACCACCGTCAGACAAGCCAACGTTAATTCATCAATTTATTTACTCATTTATTACTCTCGAGATCAGAATCTCCATTACTTAAATAGTATAAAATAGAATTTACAGGGAAAAATGATAATAACTACGTGATATACAATAATGATCAACCAGCAGAAACCCCCAAAATCCGGTGTCACAAGTGCATGAGCAATTTTTAAGGAGTACAATATTAATACAACGTCTGTCCCGAATATAATAAGATAGAATTAAATAAATAGTACAATGGAGACTCGGTGGACTGCGATGTGTGGCCTAAAATGCAGCTCACATAAAGTCTCCTCAACAGTGCGCCTACGTGCCAGGATGATCACCAAATGAACCTGTCAGTTCCTGCAGATTTAGTGCAGAAGTGCATCATGAGTACATAAATCAACGCATACCCAGTAAGTATCTAGCCTAACCCTAAATGAGTAGTGATGAGGGGTCGACATCGACACTTACCGTAGGTCAAATAAAGCAATATAATAAAACTTAAGCAGATATATAGTGTACGACAATAACAAGATAAATCTATAAGGTGCATAATCTTTCAATTATTTCTTTTAAAGTATAAGTTTCTCAATCTTGTATCGTGCCTTAATAGCTCAGAAATTATCAAATAAATAAGGAACATCGTATATTATGTCGGGCATCAGCAGAAAGATAATCTCGTGAATGTTCGGACTACCAGCGGTATAACGCATGATTATGCCGAGGTCGTTCGTCCCGATCCAGAATAATATGTACACTGTCGAGGGTCGAGCGGCACGAACCATATATGCACCTATATATTGCCGAGGCGTTCGGCCCGCTCCACAAGAAAATCAAGAAAATTCACCGAATCACGAGACACGTGTTTACAATACCATACAGGAGCGTAAAATAAACATAATCGTTACCATTTCTCAATTTACTTACCCAAAATTCAAAGTGTCAAGGCTTGGAATATTATACATACGTTTATTTCTAATTCAAATTCAACTATAACTTTAATTAGTTAAGCCAGCAAAATGAGTTCAGATAATTTAAATATCGCAGGATAAGATCCTAAGTCTACCCGGACATAACATGCTTTAGCTACGTACGGACTCTCGTCACCTCATGCGTACATAGCATCCACAACTAGTTGCACATAACAATAATTATCACATAGGGGCTGGTTTCCCCCTCATAAAGTTAGACAGGAGACTTACCTCGCTTCGAAGTTCCATCATCGGTTCCAAGGCCTCTCAACACCTCAAACCAATGCCCGTCGGTCCAAAACTAGTAAAAATAATATGCAAACCAATCAAAATATACTCTAATACCCATAATTAATCAATTTAAACAATTTCCAACTCCGCTCGAAAAGTCGATAAAATCAACCACCGGGCCCACGTGCCCGAATTCCGAATATTTTTGAAGATAAACTTTATCCATAACACCACGAACTCAAATATATAACTTATCACAAATTCCATGTCCAATTTCGTGGTTAAACTCCAAAAATACCAATTCTAGATTTTCTACCAAAATCCCACAATTTCTACTAATTTCCATGCTCTAATCCATATATAAACCATGTATTTAACTTGTAATATGTGGGAATCACTTACCTTATGTTGCTTGATGAAAATATCCCCTTGAAGCTCTCCAAAATTGCCCCAACCAAGTGAAAAATGAAAGAAAATGGGCCAAATCCCGTCTTTATAAAAACACCTCTGCCCAGACGACCTTTCGCTTCTGCGGCTCCGCACCTGCGGACATTCCCATTGCAGGTGCTGCTTCCATTAAGCCCAGCCAAGTCTGCTTTTGCGGACCAATATATGCTCCTGCGGTCACACTTCTGAGGCGCCCTGACCACTCCTGCGGTCTCGCTTCTCCGGAGCCTTGACCGCTCCTGCGGTCCAGCGCCAAAGGCCTAGCCCAGCTTCTAGGATGCCTTCTCAGCTTTTGCGGATGCACATATATGCCCCTAATAACTCCGCATATGTTGCCCTTCACCTAGCTGGAGCAGGACCGTTTTTGCGAAACCCCCCCTTCCTGGCCACTTTTGCGGCTCCGCACCTGCGGCCAAAACCTCGCAGGTGCGGTTACACCAGATGTGCTGCCACCAACAATTTTCATAAGGCCAAATTCAATCTGTTAACCATCTGGAATTAACCCGAGGCCCCTGGGACCTCGACTAAACATACTAAAGTGTCTTAAAATACAATACGAACTTAGTCGAGCTTTCAAACTAATTCAAACAATGCTAAAACCACAAATCGCGCCCCAATTCAAGCTTAATGAACTTTAAAAGTTCAACCTTCTACATTCGACATCGAAACCTATCAAATTAAGTACGATTGACCTCAAATTTCGCACACAAGTCATAATTGACATTACGGGCCTACTCTAACTTCCAAAATTAGAATCTGACCCCGATATCAAAAATTCCACTCCCGGACAAACTTCCCAAAAATCATCCAATTTCCGACTTTTGCCAATTGACGCCGAAATGACCTATAGACCTCCAAATCAATATCCGGACATACTCCGAAGACCAAAATCGTCATACGAACATGTTGAAACCTTCAAATCCCGATTCCGAGGTCGTTTACTCAAAAGTCATAACTTAGTCAATTCTTCTAACTTAAAGCTTCCGAAATTAGAATTTTCTTTCCAAATCAACTCCGAACTTCCCGAAATTCAATTCCAGATACATGTGCAAGTCAATATACCTAAAGTGAAGCTACTCAAGGCCTGAAACTGCTGAACAATGTGCTAGAGCTTAAAATGACCGGTCGAGTCGTTACAAATTAGCACTCTGTACTATAATTCAATTCATGACAATAAGAGTGTACAACATTTTCTCAAGCACAACAGTAATAGCAACATGTTGAATTGAAGCTGAATTGCTAAGGTCTAAATAGGCAAATGATGGCAAAGATACTTTGAGAAATGGATCATCCAATTGGTGCAAGATAGCAAAATAAAGGTTACATTCGCTAGTTAGAGTACTAAATAGGAGTTGTGTTTGCCTAGTACTCGATTAACACATACTGCAAGTTTCTCCTTGAAAATACTATGTTTTTCAAAATATTTAAGTAGGACTGACTTCTAACGCTATTAATCTATTTTCAAAAAGCTAGAAACGAGATATCTCCATATCGGACGTCTCTCACAAAAATAAAAATTCAAATGATACTAAGTCATCAAATGGACACTGTCCTCTATATCTAAACACGAAAAAATAAATGACATAAGGAATTGATGGTTTGTTTTCAATCACAACGAACACATCGAACTCGGTTTAGTAAGATATTGTCCAGATTTCAGAATTAATTTAAATGTTCTATTTATCTTAGTTAGGAATGGAATCCTAGACATTAGCTTAATTTTACAGTTTTCAATTTCAATGTGCTGTGAAACAAAAATATAACTCTAAAATCGGCTTTGTCTAAAACAACACGGAAAGGGGTTGTTCCATATCAATGCCAACTAGACCGTGCTCATTCTTTCATACTGATCTTATGCACTAAAACTGAGATTGAAAAAAGAGACATACTACCAAATACTATCCCCTCGTTAATATTGAGCTAAAAATTAGTTTCAACGACTGGAAAAAAATTTGTTTGATATAAATACACTTATAACGACTGGATTTATGTCCGTTCATTAATAAATGGTCGTTAAAAATCAAATTTCTTGTAGTGATGGCGATATCATACTCTTTCAACAGCTCCAACCACCTCCTCTGCCTCAAGTTGAGATACTTTTGCTTGAACAAATACTGTAGACTCCGGTGATCCGTGAATACCTTGCACGATACGCTATAAAGATAGTGCCTCCAAATCTTCAGCGCATGAACAATGGCTACCAACTCGAAGTCATGAACATGGTAATTCTTCTCATGAACCTTCAATTGTCGCGACACATATGCAATCACCCTGCCATCCTGCATCAATACTGCACTGAGCCCAATACGAGAAGCGTCACAATACACCGTGTAGGATCCTGAACATGTGGGAAACACCAACATTGGCGTCGTATTCAAAGCATTCTTGAGCTTCTGAAAGCTCAACTCATACTCATCCAACCATCTGAACGGGGCACACTTCTGGGTCAATCTAGTCAATGGGGCTGCTATGGATGAAAAATCCTCCACAATCCGGCGATAATAACCCGCCAAACCCAGGAAACTCTGGATCTCTGTAGCTGAAGTAGGTCTAGGCCAGTTTTGAACTGCCTCAATCTTCTTAAGATCTACCTTTATGCCCTCTGCCGATAAAACATGTCCCAAAAAGGCTACTGAGTCTAACCAAAAATCACACTTTGAAAACTTGGCATATAACTGGCTATCTCTTAGAGTCTGAAGTACAATCTGAAGATGTTGCCCATGCTCCTCTCGATTGCGGGAGTAGATCAAGATATCATCAATGAATACAATCACAAAAGAATCCAAGTAGGGCTTGAACACCCGGTTCATCAAATCCATAAATGTTGCTGGGGCATTTGTCAACTCAAATGACATCACTAGGAACTCATAATGCCCATACCGAGTCTGAAAAGCTGTCTTAGGGACATCAGATGCCCTAATCTTCAACTGATAGTAGCCAAATCTTAAATCAATCTTCGAAAACACCTTGGCACCTTGAAGCTGATCAAATAAGTCATCAATCCTCGGCAACGGATACTTGTTTTTGATAGTGACTTTGTTTAACTACCGATAGTCTATACACATCCTCATCGACCCATCCTTCTTCTTCACGAACAACACGGGCGCACCCCAGGGCGAGACACTAGGTCTAATAAATCTCTTATCAAGAAAATCTTGCAACTTCTCTTTGAATTCCTTCAACTCTGGCGGGGCCATACGGTATGGCAGAATAGAAATGGGTTGAGTGCCCGGAGCCAAATTAATACATAAGTAAATATCTCTGTCAGGTGGCATCCCCGGCAGATCTACAGGAAACACCTCTCGAAACTCATGAACAACTGGTACTGAATTAATTGAAGTAACCTCTAAACTAGAATCACGGACAAAGGACAAATAAGGTATACATCCCTTCTCGACCATACGCCGAGCCTTCATATAAGAAATAACTCTATTGGTAGAATGGCCAGGAGTCCCTCTCTACTCTAATTGAGGCAACCCCAGCATGGCTAAGGTCATCGTCTTGGCGTGACAGTCCAATATAGCATGATAAGGCAACACCCAATCCATACCCAAGATAACATCAAAACCTACCATATCAAGAAGTAGAAGATATACGCTAGTCTCAAGACTCCTAATAGTAATCACACACGAGCGATAGACTCAATCTACAACAATAGAATCTCTCATAGGCATGGACACATACACAAGAGAAATCAAAGAATCACGAGGCACAACCAAATACGAGGCAAAATAGGATGATACGTAGGAATAAGTAGATCCCAAATCAAATAGAACAGAAGCATCTCTATGAAAAACTGGAACAATACCTGTGATAACGGCGTCAGATGACTCGGCCTCAGTCCTAGCTGGGAAAGTATAACATCAGGGTTGGGGCCCACCACTCTGAACTACGTCTCTAGGACAGCCTCTAGCTGGCTTGCCTCCACCTATAACATTCTGACCTCCACCTCTAATGGCCTGACCTCCACCTCTGGCTGCCTGACCCCTGCCTCTAGCTAGCTGAGCAAGCGATGGAGCAATCGGTGCCGGAACTATGTCACGAGAACTCTATTGTGACATGCCGCCCAATAATCTAGGACAGAACCTCCTGATGTGACCAATACCACCACACTCAAAACACTCATTTGTTGTCGTGGCTACTAAAGTTGAAGGTGACCCGAACGTGCCCAATAACCACGGTGATAGCTCTGAATCGGAGGTGCACTGATAGGAGCTGATGATGCACAATAGGCTGGCTGCCCATAATAAGTCATATAAAGACCACGACTCCCTGAAGCACTGTGAGATGCCTGAAGCACTGACTGAAATAGCTTGGGAGGATGGCTTCTACCAAAAGTATCCCTACCCCTAGATGAGGCACCATTGAAACTAACGGAATGACAAGGCCTCTTATCTGACACCGATACCCTCTCCTGAGCACGAACCAACTTGATCTGTCTAGAAATATCTGCAGCCGTCTGGAAATAAATATCACGCTCGGTCTCCTTGGCAATCTAAAGCCTGATAGTGTAAGTGAGTCCATCAATAAATCTCCCCACCCTCTCCCTCTTAGTAGGAAGAAATATAGTGGCATGGCGATCTAGGTCCACAAATCAAGTCTCGTACTGGGTGACAGTCATACCACCCTGCTAAAGTCGCTCAAACTGCCTGCGATACTCCTCTCTCAGGGTGATAGGGATGAACTTCACTAGAAATAGCTGTGAGAACTGATCCCAGGCAAGTGCACGCGACCCAGCTGGTCCAGTCAACATATAATCTCTCCACCATCTTCAGGCGGAACCAGTCATAAGAAATGCTGCAAAATCAACCCCATTGGTCTCAACTATACCCATGTTACGCAACACCTCGTGGCAATGGTCCAGAATATCCTGTGGGTCCTCAAACGATGCACCACTGAAATGTACAGGATATAGCTTGGTAAACTTATCCAACCTCAACATAGCCTCAGAAGACAAAGCGGGACTATCACCAGCATGTGCCACAATAACTGGCTGAACTACCCCAATTGGCGGGGCTGCTAGAGTCTGATACTGGGGAGCCACCTACTCCGGGGTGTGAGTAGCAGGAGTCTGTGCTCCTCCCCTAGCCCGAGAGATGGTTAGTTCCACCGAAAAGGTGTCGGTCTGGCCCACACTCTCCATAAGGCCCACCAAACAGACTAGAGTATCCTGAAGTACTAGAGTGGCTATGAACTCCTCTGGAACCTGAGCTGGTCCGATGGGAGCAGTCTAAGCTGGAACATCCTCCTCAAAATCCACTTGCGGCTTCACTGCGGGTGCTGCTTCTCGAGCTCTAGGCTGAGCTCTACCTCAGCCTTGGCCTTGACCTCTGCCCCTAGTCATAGCTGCCACAGGGAGACCTGGCTCCTTTCCGGAAGTAGATGCAGTGCGTGTTCTTGCCATCTATGAGAGAACAAGAATAGAAGGGTTCAATCATCAATGATAGAATAAATCGCATGACAGAGTAAGAAATAAGTGATATTTTTCTTAAACTCCATAGCCTCTGGGAGATAAATACATACGTCTCTGCACCAATCCTCCAGACTCTACTAAGCTTGCTCGTGACTCATGAGACCTAGGCAACCTAGTGCTCTGATACCTACTTGTCACGGCCCGGAATTTCCACCTACGGGACCTGATGATGCCTAACATTTCACTTGCTAGGCAAGCCAACGTTAAAATAGTCTTAAACCATTTTCAAACAATTCAAGTAATTGATGCCAACTAAACATTAATAACTGATATGGAACTGAAAGAAAGTGCAAAAAGTCATAACAACCGAAATATCTAAATACAATCCCGGATCTAGTGTCACAAGTACACGAGCTAGTAGAATAATACAAATAAAGGTCTGAATGAAAGTAAAGTTGTCTAAAAGAAAATAAACATCTAGATAAAGTAGAAGCGGGCTTCAGGGCTGGGAACGCCGAGCAGTTGTACCTCAAGTCTACGTCTAATAGTCAACTCGAGCAATCTATTGACCACCATTGGGACCGACTCCAAAATCTACACAAGAAGTGCAGAGTGCAGTATGAGTACAACCGACCCCATGTACTCTGTAAGTGTCGAGCCTAACCTCGACGAAGTAATGATGAGGATAAGGTGGGTCACTTATAATAACTTGTACGCAGTAAAATAATAATGACAGGAAAAGAAATACGAGAAAATAAAGTAGTTAACTCATGAAAGTAAACTCAATCCTCGACCAGTAAACCAGAAATACCAATTCTCAAAATATCGTACGAAAACACTGAAGCCAACACAATACAATAAGGAATACAAAACACATAAACTGTTGCGGCGTGCAACCCGATCCCATAGCACAAACACGATCCTCCCTTATTTCTCCATGTAAATATCAATAATAACAACTAAAAATATGTTGCGGCGCGCAACCCTATCCCACCATATAATCAGAATCAATATCATAATCCTCTTTTATTTCACCATAACAATCCTCCTGTATTCCACCTGTTACGGCGTGTAACCCGATCCCACCATATCAATATCAGTTCTCCCTTATTCCACCTATTGCGGCATGCAACCTGATCCACAAACACAATCAAATAATGAAATCAATTCAACAACTCGAATCATAAGAATCTCTACGATTAACGAATATGAAAGCAGGACCATAAGGGGGATCTCGTACCAAACCAAGAATTTCTGAAAATAACACTAAGCAACAAGACAAGTCAAATAAATGGCAACTAAAGGGTAAAAGTAAGTCAATTAAGGCAAGTAGCAATTAAATCATGGAAACATGGGAGAAACTAATATTTTAATACGAGAATAATAAATGACAAGTAGCAAATTAAGGCATAGGAAGAAATTAAGACATGTAACAGTTAAGACATGGAATAAAATAATTAATGTAATACGAAAAGCATGGAAACAAGTATTCCGACGGTGTATATACACTCGTCGACTCGCATATAAGCCACTACACATGAATTTCATGTAACACATCGCTCAAGGGACCCTAATTCCCTTAAGTCAAGGTTAGACCCAACACTTACCTCGCTCTGCAAGCAAAGCAAAGCTTTACCGAGGCTTTTCCTCTAAAATCCGCCTCTAAACCAAACGAATTAACCAAAATAAACTCAACATCGTCAAATAATGCTAGGAAAATCAATTATAAGGTATTAAGTTAAGATCTTTGCACTTTTCCCTAAAAGTCAGCAAAAGTCAACCCCGGACTCGCTTGGTCAAAACCTGAGATTCGGACAAATATCCGATTACCCATTCACCCCCGAGCATGGTTATGTGATTTGTTTCGAAATTCGACCTCAATTCGAGGTCTAAATTCCAATTTTATAAAATTTCCTAATTCTACCCAAATACCTAATTTCTACCGTAAAAATCCTAGATTTAATGTTGAAAACTTATGAAATGTAATGGGTAATTGAAAAGAAATAGATTAAAGTTGCTTACCAAAGAATTTAGGAAAAAAGTCTCCTGGGAAAATTGCCACTAGGATGTTTAGGGTTGAGAGTTTGAAAGAAATGAGCTAAATCTCGTTGCATATCTTTGCTGCCATCGTAAATACGATGGTTTTGTTCGCAAATGCGAACTTGGACTTCTGTAATTGCGACCATTTTGATCGCAAATGTGAACCACCCTCCCCCCCCTCCCCCGGTACAGTACTACTTCGCAAATGTGAACTTGTTTGCAAATGCGAACCTAACAGAGGCCATTAACGTAAGCAAATGCGAATACTGACCTCGCAATTGCGAGGTTAGAGACTTGAACCAGAACCAACAATTCCTTAAGTTCAAAAACATCTGCAACACATCTGAAACTCACCCGAACCCTCGGGGCTCCAAACCAAACATGTACACAAGTCCAAAAATATCATACAAACTCGCTCGCATGATCAAAATAACTCCTAAAATTACAAATCGGATACCAAAACGAATGAAATTTTTAATGAAACTTAAGAACATGCAATTTCTCAACCAAACGTCCGAATCATGTCAAATCAACTCTGTTTTGCACCAAATTTTGCAGACAAATCATAAATACTATAATGAGCTTATACCAAGTTCTGGAACCAAAATCTGAACCCGGTAGAAATAAAGTCAAACTACGGTCAAACTTAGAATTTCTTTAAACCTTTAAACTTTTAGTTTTCAACAAATTATGATAAATCAAGTTACAGACTTCCGAATTTGATTTCGGGCATAAGCCTAAGTCCCAAATTACGATACGGACCGATATGGACAGTTAAAATACTGATCTATGTTTGATCAAAACGTTGACGAAAATCAACTCAAATGAGTTTTAAGGCACGATTTTCTCATTTTCATCAATATTTTCACATAAAAACATTTCAGAAAAAGACATGATTTGTGCACGCAAATCCAAGAAGGCTAAACGGAGCTATTTAAAGTCTCAAAACATATAAATGAAGGATAAAACTATAAATAACCTATCGGTTCATCACAGTATTCAAATTTTGTTTGTGTGGTAATATCTCATATTTTATTACCAAAATAATTATCCTGCAGAAGACACTAGTAGTAATAAATAATACTTACTATTTCTTCAATACATGTATATTATGCATGACCTATTATACCTTGTTTATTTGTTCGTATAAGAAAAATTATTTAATTTTTTATATTAGTATTAAAATTTTAAAAATTATGTAATTACTATTTGTAGGATCATACATGACACTAGAGTTATATTACGTTATGACAACATGGATTTTAAAATTTACTATATTGTTTAATTATTATTTAAGTGTGATGTACAAAGTGTAAAATTCCTTGCTATAGTAATATCAGTTGCTCCTCTCGGGGTCGTGGTTTTTTTTTCCTTATTTAGAAGGATATTCTACGTAAAGCTTTTGGTGTCATTGTCACTCTTTATATTCTTATTGATTACCGTATATCTGCGCTACGTTATTATTCTACTGTTATTATCGTGAATATTATTCTTGTGGGGGGTGTGATGACCAACCGGTCATTTTGAGCATTTGCATTATGTTTAGCTGTTTGAAGTATTGAGTAGATTTATATGATATATTATGACTTGTGTGAATCGTCGGTTTTGGTTTTCAGGTGATTCGGGATTGATTTGGAAGAATGACTCTCGATATGAAAGCTTTAAGTTGGAAAAGTTTACCAAGGTTTGACTTTTGGGTAAACGGATTCGGAATCGAGCTTTTGTAGTTCCGATAGGTTCGTATGATGATTTTGGACTTGCGCATATGTTCGGATTTGGTTTTGGAGGTTCCTAAAAGGATTCGGCACTATTTGTCAAAAGTTGGCAATTTGAAGAACTTAAGAGTTCATAAGTTTGACCAAGAGTTGACTTTGATGTTATTGGAATCCAATTGGTGTTCTGAGACTTTGGATAGGTTTATATAGTTGAATTTAACTTGTGTATAAAATTTGAAAGTAATCTGAAGTATTTAAGTAGGATTCAGACACTCTTTTGAAAGAATGACGATTTAATAACTTAAGAGAAATTCTATTCCGTTTGAGACTTGATTCTTTGTTGTGATGTTCCCATAGATGTTTTGAGGCTTTGGTTAAGTTTGAATAATGTACTTGTACTTGCTGGTACGATTGGATGGCGTCCCGAGGGGCTCGGATATTTTTTACATCATTGGTTGAGAAACTAGTTAATAGTCTGTTTGGCCAAGCTGAAAAAATCAACTTATTTTGAGAAGTGTTTTTTTTTAAAGTGCTTTTTCTAAAAGTATTTTTGGTGAGAAGCAGTATGTGTTTGGATAATTAATATGAAAAGCAATTCTAAGCATCAATTAGTGTTTGACCAAGCTTTTAAAAAGTACTTTTAAATGTATTTTTCTCAAAAGTACTTCTCAAAAATGTGCTTCTAGGAAGAAGCTACTTATTTTTGCTTCTACTCAAAAGCACTTTTTTCTTCTAAAAGCTTTGCCAAACACTTTAACTTTGGAAAAAGAGTAATTTTTTGAAAAAAAGAAGTGCTTTTCAACTTAGAGAAGCTTGGCAAAACAGGTTATAAGTTAAGGATTTGGAGTCTGACCTTGATCAATATCGGGTCAATATGACCTATTTTCGGTGTTTTGAATGCGCGAGCATGTTCGTAGCATCTTTTAAGATTGAAATGCATATATGATTTGTGTTCGGGATGATCCAATTGAGTTTTGGGGTGTTAAAATGAAGATTCTTTTATTGCTTATTTTCTAGTGTAAAATAATTACAAAAATATTAGTTTTATCCCATAAATTTTCAGACTTCCTTTAAAACCTCAAAACATCATAGATCCTTCATTTTAAGGTCAAATTGGGTGAATTAAAAGGCTATCTTGGGCGTAATATTGCAAGGATTATATTAGGCTAATCAAATATGAGTTTCAAATTTGATTATATTATATGATTCCATCTTCGATTTTGGCACTTAATTTGATGAATATAAAAGAGAAATTGGAATTTTTGTCTAAACTTTCCTAAAGTCAATAATTGGGTTTGAACATTGATTCGAAGACGGATTTGAGTAAAATTAGTATGGTTGGATTCGCAATTAAATGGGTTGTCAGAATTTGTGAGTTTTGTCGGGTTCCGAGGTGCGGGCCCGGGTTGACGTTTTATTTGACTTTGAGTATTTGATTAAAGATTCGACCTTTATTATTTTAGGTTTGCTTCCTTTGGCATTATTTGATGCTTTTGATTTACTTTTGGCTAGTTTTGAGCCGTTCGGAGGTCGATTTATGCGGGATGGTGCTTCTAGCGTGCGAGGTAAGTGTCTTGCCTAACTTTGTTGCGGAAAGTTTTCCTACTAATTGATATTATTTGCTACATGCGGGGGTGATGTATATATAAGGTGACGAGCGTATATGTATGTGCCAGGGTTATTCATGCTTAGGGGTAGATTATACGATTATTTGTGTCTTGTTGGAATTAGTGACCTTCTTGCTTCATGTTTTACTTGACTTCTAGATTAATATGAATATGGAGTTAAATGCAAGAAACTATGATTTAGCTTATTAAAAGTTCATTAAAATTTAACGAATTGTTTTGAAACTATTAATATGCTAAATTCGGTCATCACTATACTTCATCACTAATACATCGCTACGACCGTTATTCCTGAGATATTGGATTATATACTTGAGTTGAAAATTATTTTTTTTTAGATTGGTTGAGATATTTGAACAATAAGGTTTTTGGGGTTAGTTGAATTGTTATTGGCTTGAAAGCTGTGATTTATGTTCATTTGGATTATTCGCTTAATCACTCTCCTTGAATTTATTCATGCTTCCTACCTTTCTTGTTATTGATATACATTTTCTTGGTGAGAAAGAGTATAAATCATAAAGGGTGATGTCATGCCATTTCAAATATATTAACATGAGAGGAAGAGTGTAAAGCACAAAGAGTGATGTCGTGCCATTTCATTTACATTATCATGTGAGGATAAGAGTAAAAGCATAAATGGTGATGTCGTGCCATTGTTTTTATATTATCATGTGTTCATGGCACGAAGGGTGTTTCCGTGCAGGCGAGTACGAGAGACATGCATATATTATGATATCTTTTCCTTGTGTATACATTCATGCATTTATCTTGAGTTGTTACTGTTGCACCTATGTTTTCTATGTGACTTGTCGTTGTTATTCTGTCTTTGTCCCTTACCTCAATTGTTGTTGTATTATCCATTCCTTCTATCTGTTTAACTTGCAAATACCATGCTTTCCTTCTTATTTGTTATATCTACATCTATGTCGTTTCTCATTTGTTGCACGTCCTTGGTAGCTTTAGATTTGCAAATATGTTTACGTATATTTCGAACAAATGATGTATTTACTTCCTACCAGCTTTGTAAACTCTAAGTCATAGAAGCTCATGATTTGTACTACAAGTCCTTGGGATTTATATAGAAAATTCAATTATTTTATCCATTGTCTCTTATTGCTTGATTTGAGTTGTGTTGATGGTTATTTGGCTTACCTTGAGGGTCGAGTTAGGTGTCATCACGTCAAGGCAAATTTTGGGTCGTGACAAGTTGGTATCAGAGCACTAGGTTCATATGTCTACGAGTCATGAGCAAGTATCTAGTAGAGTCTTACAGATCGGTGTGATGACATCTATACCTATCTTCGAGAGGCTACAGGGCATCTAGGAAACTTCCTTTCTTTCTTTCCTCATCGTGCGACTTTGTTTCAGCTTGGTGCCTATATCTTTGATTTCTTCTTATTCACTCATAATGTGATGTTGTGCACTTGGTATCAGCTATGCGCTGACAATTTGTGATGCTACGGATAGATTACGAAGGGCAATGGATGCTTGATTATTGTCGCTACATGTTGTTTAGTCTTGGGAGCAGATTCAGTAATAGATCTTTCAGTCGTTCATTTGTGGTATGAAATAGATTCTTATATCTAGTTGGTAAGTACAAACTTGGGAAGACTGGTTGGTGGCCTAGTTGTTGTGATTATGGTAGGTTCATAGTAAGGTGTTGATTTGAGTACAATTATGGGGTTATCTCATGTGTGATGAGTTTGGATCATTTGTTTTGTATGAGGTTTCCATTTGGTAGAATGCATATATTATCATTTCATCGCATTTGGGGAAGTTTGCTTGACTATTGCAAGGATGGGTATGCGCTTGGCAGAGTCTTTGGAGTTTCTATGACCAGTATTGCATGAGTTTTTTAAGTATTCAACTAAATAGCAATGCGAGATCGGGGCATCTATGAATATATGGCACTATGGATTACCGGGGATGTGTTTTATGGCTTCGAGCTAAGTAGAGGAGTCTGATATTGACTATCGGATTGTAGGATCATACCTTATATCAGTTTCCGGGATGAGGAGTTGCTCGATTATTTCTTTGAATAGTCATGTGCTGGTGAAGCGCGGGTTGCTCGATGCGTATTGGTTGTGTATTGAAGACCATAGTAAGGTGAGTGGTTATCGAGAAGGTTCTAATGAGTTCCAGATCATATGTGGCCATTAAAGACTTCTGAATTTGTGAATGAATAGGGCTTGAGATCGATAGTGAATGGTGACCGGATCTGCAGTATTTCTATGTCAAGAATGATTCTATGTGGAAATATTATAGAGATGCAAGAAACGACTTCAGATTCATAGAAGGTTCCTTTAGAGAGAGCATATCGGATTGAGTTACTTTCAGGTTGGCAGTCTACATGACTCGGATGAGTTAGAGGAGATCAGTTCGGATGAATTGATTATGTGTTAATAAGTTTCGAAGAATTCACCATGGTTACTGCCACGACCCGGAGTTGATGTTTTCTAAAGGTATAGAAGATACATTGCGTATGGTGATGTTCTCCTGCATTAAGCTAAATGAAAGCTCTCGGTTGATGAGGTGTTCAATTTGCTTGTGGTTCAGAGTTAATTATGAGATTTTAGTATTTTCACGAGTTAGCATATTAGTGGCGGTGCTCCGTGTGGTGTTGAAAGTTACGTTTTCAAGGTTGCGGATTAGTTTGAAGGGAAAGATATGAGTTCTTGATGACACATGTGATTTCTATTGTTTAAGGGAATGCTAGCACTATTTGATGTCGTCGGAGGAGAGTGCGCTTGTTGGCAGGTGAAATGTGTTTGGGCTTATGGATATTTTTCTATAAGATGATGGAGTATGAGTGATGTATCAGCCATTTGAGTAGCGGTGTTGAGATTGGATAGGGAGATTCTGGTATTCACGAGGTACAGAGACTGGATGTTCTCATAGGCAAACCATCCGTTGATTGTGAATTATGAAGAAATGTTGAGGATTGGATAATTGACGGTATGTGTTATGGACTTTTGTTGCTATGGACTTTTGTAAGGTTATTTACATATTTGGGAATGATCAAAAATTGGTTTGGGGGTTCTTTGTGAACCTAATGAGAATGTGTATTCTATATTAGATCGGATTAGCTTGCTCTTGCGCAACTGTTCCCACAGGTATATCATTAGGCAGAATGGATGTTATTTGTGTCTTGGTCTATGTTATGCTTTTCTCTCTTATGCTATTACGGGTTATGAGGGTTACAGGATTGTTCACACATATATTGTAATTTCGTTTAGGCCTTATGGCGTTATGGGCGAGATGGCCCTCGTAATGTTGATTTGCTTATTGCACCATAGTTGTGCTTGTCTTTCTAATTAATGTTTATCCCTAATCATCTTCTCACAGTTATATTTGTGCACTCTATCGTGCTTGATATTGACGCACATGTGACCAGTGAGATCGAGCATTATGGCTTGATGGGTACCCCTATGTGGATCGATATGATTGGATCGGATTGCGCGTCGCAACGGTACTATGATGAGATGTAACTCCTTATGCTTATTTCGTGTGTTTTTCTTTTTACTTTGTTGAAAATAGTTCATAGGAAGATGTTAATATTACCCCGCCTGCTTAACTTGCTTAGTAACCTTCTTATTTAACTTTCTTACTATTATCTGCCATGTCTGAATTATTACTTGTTTGGTATATGGAACCGCGTTGTGTGGAGCTACATATGGGTTTTGGCACGACTTGTCGGTTGGGCTGCTTGTATTAGTTGAGATGAGGTTTCTAGATATAAGATTTGCACTATCATATTAGGATGAGGAACTTTTGGGAGAATGATACCATATTTTTGCTCGGAATTTGGCTATATCTTTGTCGGACACAAGAGCTCCATGACTTGTTGATCTGATGAGTGGTTATGAGTTTCTGTATGTTTCTCTCATCATCGACAGTGTACGAAGGTTTTGAACGAGGTTTATTTGATATGAGGTTTACTATCGGTGCCAGATTCATTTTTGGGCAGCTATTGTGGTCAGAAGTTATTGCCGTGAGTATCTGAGTTATGTGGTATATCATGTGATTACATCTTGGATTATGGTTATGGCTTGGTACATTTTGTTCAGACTTATGCAGTATATAGATGTGAGAATTGGGTCTAATAATGAATTTCGGATGTTGGAAATTGGGTTCCAAGGTTTATGGATTATGTTGAAGGAAGAATTTTCGGTTATGTTGAGTTGGTGGACATATATGAATTGGGGTGACATGGTATCACCCACGGGTATGTGTACGGTGATCTCATGCAGTAATTTCATGGCTTTGAAACGACTCTTGGCACGTTCGAGGAAGAACGTATATTTAAGTGGGGAAGGATGTAACGACCCAACCGGTCATTTTGAGCATTTGCATTCCGTTCAGCTGTTTGAAAGAGTAGCTTCATATGATGTATTATGACTTGTGTGAATCGTCAGTTTTGGGTTTTAGGTGATTCGAGATTGATTTGGAAGAATGACTCTCGATTTGGACGCTTTAAGTTGGAAGAGTTGACCAAGGTTAGGGTAAATAGACTCGGAATAGAGTTTTTATTGTTCTGATAGGTTTGTATGATAATTTTGGACTTGTGAATATGTTCGGATTCGGCTTTGGAGGTTCCTAGAAGGATTCGACATTATTTGTCGAAAGTTGGCAATTTGAAGAACTTAAGAGTTCATAAGTTTGACCAAGAGTTGACTTTGATGTTATGGGACTCCAATTGGTGTTTCGAGACTTTTTATTGGTCTATATAGTTGCATTGAACTTGTGTACAAAATTTGGAAGTAATCCAAAAGTGCTTAAGTGTGATTCGAACACTCTTTAAAAATGAAGATTTAATAACTTAAGAGAAATTCTATTCTGTTTGGGCCTCGATTCTTTGTTGTGATATTCCCATAGATGTTTTGAGGCTTTGGATGAGTTTGAATAATGTATTTATACTTATTGGTATGATTGGATGGAGCCTCGAGGGGCTCGGGTGTGTTTTGCATCATTGGTTGAGAAACTAGTTAAGTTAAGGATTTGGAATTTAAGCATGGTCAATATCGGGTCAAGTTTACCTTTTTCGGTGTTTTGAATGTTCGAGCAAGCCGTAGAGTATTTTATGATTGAAATGCCTATATGGTTTGTGTCCGGGAGGTTCCGAATCAGTTTTGGGGTGCTAAAACGAAGATTCTTTTGTTGCTGGTTTTCTGGTATAAAATAATTACGAAAATATCATTTTTATCCCTTAAATTTTCAAACTTCCTTTAAAACTTTAAAATATCATATCTCCTTCATTTTAAGGCCAAATTGGGTGATTCAAAAAGCTATCTTGGGTGTAATCTCACAAGGATTATGTTGTGCTTATACAATATCAGTTTTAGGGTCATCTTGGATCTAATTCGAGCTATAACGTTTGCTGCATTATTTTACTTATTCTTGAATTTAGTCACTTTTTCGCACATGATTTTGGATCTCGGATTTGGGCGATTTTGGAAAGTATTTTCCCAATTTGGATTGGGGTAAATAATGTTTACTCGAATTTGATTATATTATATGATTTTATCTTCGATTTTGGCATTTAATTTAATGAATCTAAAAGAGAAATTGGGGTTTTGGTCTGAACTTTCCTAAAGTGAATAATTGGATTTTGAACACTGATTCGGAGCCAGATTTGAGTAAAATTAGTATGGTTGGACTCGTAATTGAATGAATTATCGGAATTTGTGAGTTTTGTTGGATTTTCAGGTGCGGGCCTAGGTTGAATCTTTTGGTGACTGAGTATTTGATTAAAGATTCGACCTTTATCGTTTGGGTTTGCTTCCTACGGCATTATTTGATTATTTTGAGTGGCGTTTGGCTAGTTTTGAGCCGTTTGGAGGTCAATTTGTGTGAGATGGTGCTTCTAGCATACCGATTTGGCTTGTGCGAGGTAAGTGTCTTGCCTAACTTTGTTGGGGAAATTTTTCCTACTAATTGATATTATTTGCTACATGCGGGGATGATGTATATATGAGGTGACGAGCATATATGCATGTGCCAGGGTTATTCATGCTTGGGGGTAGATAATATGATTATTTGTATCTTGTTCGAATATGTAACCTTATTGCTTCATGTTTTACTTGACTTCTAGATTAATATGAATATGAAGTTAAATGCAAGAAACCATGATTTAGCTTATTAGAACTTGATTAAAATTTGTCAAATTTTTGTGAAATTATTAATGTGCTAAATTCGGTCATCACTATACTTAATCACAAATATATTGCTATGACCGTTATTCTTGAGATATTGGATTCTATACTTGAGTTGAAGATTATGTTTTGAGATTGATTGAGATACTTGAAAATGAGGTTTTTGAGCTTTATTGAATTGTTATTGGCTTGAAAGTTGTGATTTATGTTCATTTGGAATATTCGCTTAATCACACTCCTAGATGGTATTCATGCTTCCTACCTTGATTGTTATTGATATACATATGTTTGGTGGGGAAGAGTGTAAAGCACGAAGGATGATGCAGTGCCATTTTATATACACTACCATGAGAGGAAGAGTGTAAAGAACGAAGGGTGATGTGGTGCCACGTGATTTAAGCACGAAAGGTGATGTCGTGCAATTTTATTTACATTATCATGGATGAGAGTAAAAGCACGAAGGGTGATATCGTGCTATTTTTTTTATATTATCATGTGTTCATGGCACGAAGGGTATTTTCATGTAGGCGAGGACGAGAGACATGCATTATATTGTGATATCATTTCCTTGCGTATACATTCATGCCTTTATCTTGAGTTGTTACTATTGCACCTATATTTTCTATGTTTTTTGTCGTTGTTGTTTTGTCTTTTTCCTCTACCTCAATTGTTGTTGTATTATCCATGCCTTCTATATGTTTAACTTGCAAATATCATGCTTTCCTTCTTGTTTTTCATATCTACATATATGTCGTTTCTCATTTGTTGCACTTTCGTATAAGCCTTCTACTATGTTAGTTGTTCATGTCTTTTATTTGTTAGCTTATAAAGATCATGCTTTCCCTCTTGTTTGTTATATCTACATCTAAGCCTTCAATGATATTAGTCAGTGAAATTTATGTTCTTCTATCTTAATTGTTGTCATTACTTATATGCCTTCTACCTAGTCTGTTATCGTTGTCCATATGCACTGGCTTGTTTGTTATTACTACATGTGTATCTCCCACTTTTTCGTTACTGTTATCGATGTTTCTTTCATCTGGTTGGTAATGTTATACTTATGCTCGGTAAGGATGAGATAAATACACGAAGGGTGTTGCCGTGCCATTTGATTTGATATCTTGAGTTCATTTCTCACACTATGAAAGTTCTGGATTTACTACCGTGGTTTGATGTTCATTGCTTTAAGGAAAGAATTGGTTGTGATATTGAGAAATATTGACCGTAATTTACTCTAGTAATCATTTACTGGTTCACATATTTGTCCTTATACTCATCTTTGTTATGTTTTAGTATTGTTTCTATTGTTATTCTACGGCACAAGTTATATCAGTGAGTATCTTTTAACTAAAAAATAGCCTTATCTCTAATTCACCGAGGTTAGTCAAGATATATATTGAGTACATGGGGTTGGTGGTATTCATACTACACTTCTGCACCTTGCGTGCAGATCTTGATGCTGATGTTGATGTGTATGGATGGAGCTGGCATTGAAGAGGTACCTACATTCCGGTTACAGCTGCCACTTATCCTTGGTAGCTTTGGATTTGCAAATCTATTTACATACTACCAGCCCTTGGGATTTGTATAAAAAGTTTAATTATTTATCCATTATCTCTTATTTCTTGATTTTAGTTGTGTTTTGGCTTACCTAGTGGGTCGGGTTAGGTGCCATTACGACTAGGCGTATTTTGGGTCGTGACAGGGGTTTATTCCCAATAACTGGTATCAAAGCACAAGTTCTGCTCGTTCATAGAAATACTATTCACGATCGGTAGTACTATACTCGGTGAAAAACAAAATGTCCGGTCTAATGTACGAGGTAGCAAATTTAACGGAGATAGTGGTTTCTCAACGTGGCAAAGAAGGATGAGGGATCTGCTCATTCAATAAGGGTTACACAAGATACTAGATGTTGATGCCAAAAAGTCTGATACTATAAAAGTTGAGAATTGGGCTGACTTAGATGAAAAGTACTGTTGATATCAGGTTGCACTTATGAGATGATGTGATAAATAACATCATTGATGATGACACCGCATGTGGTATTTGGACAAGTTTGGAAAGACTGTACATGTCCAAAACACTGACAAATAACTTATACCTGAAAGCAGTTATACGCCCTACACATGGTTGAAGGTACGAATGTTTTGTCACATTTAAATGTGTTTAACAGACTAATCCCACAGCTCGCTAAACTCGGAGTAAAGATCGAGGAAGAAGATAAAGTCATATTGCTCTTGAACTCGTTGTCATCTTCGTACGATAATTTGGCAACATCCATCCTGCATTGTAAGACTACCATTGAGTTGAAAGACGTCACATCGGCTCTTCTACTCAATGAGAAGATGAGAAAGAAGCCTGAAAATCAAGGACATGCTCTCATCACATAAGCTAGAGGCAGGAGTTACCAAAGGCGTTCGAGCAACTATGGTAGATCCGTAAGTCATGGGAAGTCCAAGAAATAATCCAAATCAAAAGCCATAAATTGCTACAATTGCGATCAACCAAGTCACTTCAAAACAAAAGGAGACTGCCCAAATCTAAGGAAGGGAAAAGGTAAAACAGTGGCTAGAAGAATGACGGCAATACGACTGTCACAGTGCAAAACAATGATAATGTTGTTCTCTTCATAAATAAGGAAGAGGAAAGCATGCACTTGGCAGGTTCAGAGTCGGAATGGGTGGTTGACACAATAGCATCTTACCATGCCATACTGGTAGAAGATCTTTTTTGCAGATATGTAACAGGTGATTTCGGCATTGTGAGAATGGGTAACTCAAGTTAATCAAAGATTGTAGGGATTGGTGACATTTGTATTAAGATAAATGCCAGATGCACATTGGTTCTAAAGAACGTGTGGCATGTACCTGATTTGTGGATGAAATTGATCTCGAGAATTGCTTTGGACCGAGATGGGTACGAGAACTATTTTGCAAATTAAAAGTGGAGACTCACCAAGATATCATTGGTGATTGCAAAGGGAGTTGCTCATGGCATGTTGTATATGACAAATGCAAAAATATGCCGATGTGAATTGAACTCGCACAAGATGAGATTTCTGCAGATTTGTGGCACAAAATAATAGGTCATATAAGCGAGAAGGGATTACAGATTCTTATCAGGAAATCACTCATCATTTTTGCCAAAGGTATAACAATAAAACCTTGTGACTACTATTTATTTGGTAAGCAGCATAGAGTCTCATTTCAAATATCATCTAAAAGAAAAATGAATATCCTTGATTTGGTATATTCTGATGTTTGTGGTCCAATGGAAATAGAATCAATGGGCGGTAATAAATATTTTGTTACTTTTATTGATGATGCTTCACGAAAATTATGTGTTTCTGTCATGAAAACCAAAGATCTGTTGTTTCAAGTTTTCCAAAAGTTCCATGTTCTAGTAGAAAGGGAGACAGGCTAAAGACTAAAGCGTCTCCAAAATGACAATGGAGGCGAGTATACTTAAAAAACATTTGAAGAGTATTATTCAAGGCATGGGATCATACATGAAAAGACAGTTCCTAGAACCCCATAGCACAATGGTATAGCCGAAAGGATGAACCCCACCATTGTTGAGAAGGTGAGAAGCATGCTCAGAATGGCTAAACTGCCTAACTCCTTCTAGGTGAAGCAGTTCAGACAGCATGTTCCCTGATCAATAGGAGCCCATCAGTTCCATTGGTATTTGAAATCCCAGAGAGAGTTTAGACCAACAAGGAGGTGTCCTACTCGCATCTAAAGGTGTTCGGTTATAGATCTTTTGCACATGTACCAAAGGCGCAGAGAACAAAGTTGGATGATAAAAATGTTCCATGCATATTCATCAGATATCAAGATGAAGAGTTCAGATACAGATTGTGGGATCCTGTAAAGAAGATTGTCATCAGAAGTTGAGATGTAGTCTTCCGAAAAGGTGAAGTTGGAACTGCTGGTGATATATCAGAGAAGGTCAAGAAAAAGAATAGTATAGTCCATAACCTTGTTAAAATTCCTTCTACTTTTAACTATTCCACAAGTGCAGAAAGTACGACCGACGAGGTTGCCGAGCAGGGGGAGCAACCTGATGAGGTTGCTGAGCAGGGAGAGAAAATTGATAATGATGTCGAGCAAGTGGAGTACCCTACTCAGGAAGAAGAAGAACCTCAACCTCTAAGGAGATCAGAAAGGCCAATGGTAGAGTCATGCAGGTAACCTTCTACAGAGTATGTCCTCATCAATAATGAGGGAGAGTCACAAAGTCATAAAGAGGTGTTGTCCCATCCAGAAAAGAACCAGTAGATGAAATCCATGCAAGAAGAGATGGAATCTCTACAGAAAAATGACACGTACAAGTTGGTTGAACTTTCAGAGGGTAAAAGACCACTCAAACACAAGTGGGTCTTTAAACTCAAAAAATATGGAAATGGAAAGCTCGTCAAATACAAAGCTCGATTGGTGGATAAAATCTTCGAACAGAAGAAAGGTATTGATTTTGATAAAATTTTCTCACCTGTTGTCAAAATGACTTCTATTCGAATAATCTTGAGCTTAGCAGCTAGCCCAGATCTTGAAGTGGAGCAGTTGGATGTGAAAACTATATTTCTTCATGGAGATTTAGAAAAGGAGATTTATATAGAGCAGCCAGAAGAATTTGAAGTAGCTGAAAAGAAATACATGGTGTGTAAATTGAATAAGTGTCTTTGTAGGTTGAAGC
This sequence comes from Nicotiana tomentosiformis, assembly GCF_000390325.3. Classification (NCBI taxonomy): domain Eukaryota; kingdom Viridiplantae; phylum Streptophyta; class Magnoliopsida; order Solanales; family Solanaceae; genus Nicotiana; species Nicotiana tomentosiformis. The sequence continues at coordinate 146,795,218 of NC_090812.1, read as the reverse complement.
AGGCACCAAGGCTGGTATATAAAGTTTGACTTATTCACTAAAAGTCAAACATACATAAAGACCTATCTGATCCATGTGTATACTTTAAAAAAAATTCTGATAACAACTTTATTATATGTTGTATGCGGATGACATGTTGATTGTAGGATAAGACAAGGAGTTGATTGCAAAGTTGAAGAGAGATTTGTCTAAGTCATTTGATATGAAGGACTTGGGCCCAGCACAATAAATTCTGGGGATGAAGATAGTTCGAGAGCGAACAAGCAGAAAGTTGTGGCTATCTCAGAAGAAGTACATTGAACGTGTACTGGAATGATTCAACATGAAAAGTGCTAAGTCAGTCAGCGCACCTTTTGCTGGTCATATGAAGTTGAGCAAGAAGATGTGTTCTACAACAATAGGGGAGAAAGGGAACATGGCTAGAGTTCCTTATTCTTCAGCAGTCGAAAGCTTGATATATGCAATGGTGGCACCAGACCTGATATTTTTCATGTAGTTGGTGTTGTTAGCAAGTTCCTTGAAAATCCTGGAAAGGAACATTGGGAAGCAGTCAAGTGGATACTCAGGTACCTAAGAGGTACCGCAGGAGATTGCTTGTGTTTTGGAGGATCTGATCCAATCTTGAAGGGCTACACGGATGCTTATATGACAGATGATCTTGATAATCATAAATCTACTACTGGGTACATGTTCACATTTTCAGGGAGAGCTATATCATAGCAATTTGAAGTTGCAGAAGTGTGTCGCACTCTCTACAACTGAAGCATAGTATATTGCCGCTACTGAATCTAGCAATGAGATGGTATGGCTGAAACGGTTTCGTCAAGAACTTGAATTGCACCAGAAGAAATATATAGTCTATTGTGACAGTCAAAGTGCAATAGACTTGAGAAAAAAAATATGTATCATGCAAGAACAAAGCATATCGACGTGCGATATCACTAGATTCAGGAAAAGATAGAGGACAGATCTATGCAGGTCAGGAAGATTCCTACAAGTGAGAATCATTCAGATATCCTGACCAAGGTGGTACCAAGAGACAAGTTTGAGTTATGCAAAGAACTTATCGGCATGCACTCAAATTAGCAACCCCGGTGTTATCTCCTTCAAATAAATGAGTGTGGAGGGAGATATTTGTGAGGTCCAACCCATTGTTAAAATAAATAAAGAACAAGTAGAATAGACATGTTCTAGTGGATAGGTTGGTAGAGAGATGTGGAGCCAAAGGCTAAATTTGAGGAGGAGAATTAACAATTATTCTGTAGCATTCTTAGAGGCTACATATTTTTCTCCTATAAAAGGAGAGCTCTTTCACTTCTTTCATCACGCCAACAAAGAGAGAAAGAAAGAGTGAGGCATCAGAGATAGGGTATAAGAAAATAGTGTATGAGAAAAAATAGGGAGTGAGCAATATTATAGTGAGGTGGGAATATCAAAAGAAATAAACTTCTTTTGATTGTTGTAGTGGTCTTTGGAGTATTTTACTCGATCCTACAAAGTGTAAAATTCCTTGCTATAGTGATATCAGTTGCTTCTCTCGGGGGTCGTGGTTTTTTCCCCCTTATTTAGAAGGATTTTCACGTAAAAATATTGGTGTCGTTGTCACTCTTTTTATTCTTGTTGATTACTGTATATCTGCACTATCTTATTACTCCGATATTATTACCGTGAATATTATTCTTGTGGGGTTTATTCCCAACAATTACTATCTTAGTAATTAGTGAAAAGAGACATTAAGCACTATCGCTTTTAACCTTTATCGTAAATTTAGCTGCTTTGGAGCGACGGAAAACAAGAAGTTAAGAACTTCCAATTGGAAATTCTCCTTATCCAAATAAAATAACTAACTCGATGTGATAGTAGCAAATCTAACTAATTTTTCCTAACTGCAATTACTTGAATACAACGTTTCTATATAGTGCATCATCAAATTTTGCACTGATCAAACATTAAAATACAACCAATGGATGCAATACATCACCCATACTACACCGGCTTTCAACCTTTTAATTTTTTTTCCTTTTCTTTTATTGTTTTTCTTTTTTTTTCCCCATAATCTATCAGTATAATTCTTTTAACAGATCTTTGTCTTTCTCCTTTAACCAAATAACTGTTTTCCTCTTAATTCCATCAACATCCCATGATACCTTTTAAAAATAAAATATTTTCAGGTAAACATACCAAATTTCAGTTTCCATCCACTAGGCAAGTCTTCTTAGGTCTTGCAAGTTTTGCTATTTTTAGTAAACTTCCTCATCTTCAACTCATTATAAAAGCCTACAATAGGTGATCTCTAGCCTATCCCTTCTCTTCTATTCACTAAAGAAAACTAAACTCCAAAATGTCTTTTACAAGAACAATCTGTATTTCTGGGCTCTTGCTCTTGTTCCTAACTCTCGCATGTGAAGCTAGGTTTCCAAGAAATGCTAATGCAGGGTTCATAGCAGTGAATGGTGCTCATTTTGAACTCAATGGATCCCCCTTTTTATTCAATGGTTTTAACTCCTATTGGTTGATGCATGTTGCTGCTGACCCAACTGAGAGGTACAAAGTCACTGAGGTTCTTAGAGATGCATCTGCTGCTGGTCTTTCTATTTGTCGTACTTGGGCTTTTAGTGATGGAGGTGATAGAGCATTACAAATATCACCTGGAGTTTACGATGAACATGTCTTTCAGGTAAAGGTTTATGTTCAGCTCACTTATAAGGATTTTTATATTATCAAGTTAAGTTGATCTACAACAACATGTATTTGCATATTAAGTCTGACATATTAACCTAGAAAACAGAATAATAACCTAGTATAAATAGTAAAATTACACGTTGCACCTAGTTAGGTATATAAATTGAATTCCTTAACTATTAAATTGTCAAAGCAACTCAAATGGAATCAATAGTTAGATACTTATTTTTAATTGTTTCTAAATTTAGGGTTATTGTTGTATATTTTATGGATTTAGGGGTTGGATTTTGTGATCTCGGAAGCTAAGAAATATGGTGTCCGCTTAATCTTGAGCTTTGTAAACAACTGGAACGACTTTGGAGGAAAAGCTCAATATGTTCAGTGGGCAAGAAATGTTGGAGCACAAATTAGTGGCGACGATGACTTCTATACTCATCCTATGCTCAAAGATTATTACAAGAACCATATTAAGGTATATGCTAACAACGTATAAAACTTTTTTTCACTTAAACATCAACTATTTGATATTCGTGCAATATTTTTCTTTACCTACATAATATCTTTATTATTCAGTAAACTAAAAATGTTGGTATATGATGGCTAACAATTTTATGTTTTTGTGAATCGCTACAGAAAGTCGTTACAAGGTTCAACACCATTACTAGAATTGCTTACAGAGATGATCCAACAATCATGGCATGGGAACTCATTAATGAGCCACGCGACCAAGCTGACTATTCTGGAAAAACTGTTAATGTGAACTTCAATTGATACCCTTTAACTCATTTCCAAATTAATTGAATTTTTGAAGTAACAATGACTGACTTTTTGTTGTATCAATATTCCAGGCTTGGGTTCAAGAAATGGCAAGTTTTGTGAAGTCAGTAGACAAAAAACACTTGTTGGAGATAGGAATGGAGGGATTTTATGGTGATTCAGTTCCTGAAAGGAAGCAAATTAATCCTGGTTATCAAGTGGGAACAGATTTTATCATTAACCATCTTATCAATGAGATTGATTTTGCCACTATCCATGCATACACTGACCAATGGTATATTAACAACGTTTCTCCGCTCTCAAATTCACATGTTTTCGTTGCAATATCTTATAAATGACCTGATTGTATAAATATCTTTTATATTAACGACGCAAAAAACTTAAACGCTTTATATTTGTAGGGTATCCGGACAAAGCGATGATGCACAATTGGCATGGATGCAAAGATGGGTGACAAGCCATTGGGAAGATGCAAAAACCATACTAAAGAAACCTCTAGTACTATCTGAATTTGGCAAATCTAGCAGAGATCAAGGATACAACCTTAGTTCAAGAGATACATTCATGAGTAGTGTATATAGAAATATATACAATTTGGCAAAAGAAGAGGGAACCATGGCAGGAAGCTTAGTATGGCAACTCATGGCACAAGGAATGGAGAATTATGATGATGGTTATTGTATTGTTTTAGGACAAAACCCTTCAACTGCAGGAATAATTTCAGGTCAATCACATGCTATGACAACTTTGGCTAATCTAGTTCATAGCCCTTAAGAGTGAAGGCATGAAGATCATTATTATGAAGGATACCAAATTAAGAAAATAAGTTCTATAATAGGACATTCTTCGATTATATTTTTTTGTGATTTACAATAATCAATTTATAATAGGATTTGAGTGATTTTAATTCCATGATTATCTAGTACCAATTGAAGCTCACATTACCAACCATGTGAAGTTGATTAAACTCAAGAATGTAATTGCATAAATGAAAAAGGAACGTTACGGTTTTGTCTTCCTAGTTTTTAGTTTGAGTACAAGTTTATTATATGTGCATCTTAGTTTGATTTTTACAAATTGGTTAATTTATAAGTTAAAGTACAGAATTAAATTAAATTGTAATAAGAATCTGATATCATGTAGTTCTCACATAATAAAAAAAAATAATAAATTGGACTTTCACTTTTATATTCAATATTAGAGAAATTAACTTAAATAGTTGTCGGTCCAAAAAAAAATAGCCGCCATATGTATATATTAGTTAGGGATTGTAATATTTTTGGCCAAGCAGCAAAATGTGTTAAAAACCGTATATATTTTGCAAACAATAGTCGGATATACTAGGTGGGCTCATGTACTATGGCCCAAATCAGCAAGAGTCATTTCTCCTTCAAAGCTAGAATTTACTATTAAACTGCTGAAAGCAAAAGGAATCTGTCAGCAGAAATTAATAAGGGAAAATGATATTGTATCCGGCCTTCAAAACAATAGCCGAAAAATATATGTTTTTTTGTATATGTATATATATTATATATATTATATACAAAAATTATATAAAATTTATACACTTTTTTGGTTAAGAAAAGAACAGTCTGGTGCACTAAGGTCCCCCGCTATGCTCGGAGTCTGGCACGGGCTAAACGTGATAATAACCCCAATTAATTATGGGGCACTAGACCAAATACAAAATATGTACAGTGATTTTACTTCCTTCTATCTTTCCTAAGCGGAGGGTCTTGCGGAAACAGTCTCTATGCTTTCTTGAAGGTAGGGATAAGGTTTGAAGGTAGGGGTAAAGTTTGCGTACATGTTACCCTTCTCAAACCACACTCGTGAGATTACACTGGGTTTGTTGTTATTTCGGCTATTATTTTTCAGTGCTACCCAGAAATGTAATTAATGTGCCAACGCCATGTTTATGCTGTTAAATCATGCAAAAATGAATTTTTATTTTTGCATAAGTTTTACCCAAATATGATTTTTATTCTTAAAAATAAAATTTACTCTCTCATGATAACTTCTTTTGCATTAAAGCTTAGATATTTCTACTGGTGTGCGGGAGACATACTTAAAACTAGCATATTATAAACTAAATAAATAAGAAAATATAATAAATTTTCTTTTTCAAAAATTACATTTTGTAAAGTCGCGTTGGTCTACAGAGGACTAAGTCGTGTTTTCATATCTACTCCTACATACATTGTTTCTTTCCTTTTCCCCCTTTCCTAATCTAGTTCGAAGACTCACTAAAATCCATAACACATGCAACAATCATAGTCGAATTTAAAATTTAAAAATTAATGTTTAAAATTAATGAAATTTATTTATTATACTATTAAAAATTTAAAAGTATAGGTTCAATTCATACATAGATTCTGTGTCAAAAATAATGATTCAGGTAAATCTAATGCAACACAAGGTTGAACCAATAACCCAAAACATTAAAAAATATATAAATATAAAGAAGATATCAGCACGCCTTGGTTCTTCACTGAAGTACGATAATACTGTTGATTTTCTTGAAGTTATTTTATCGATAAAGGCTGATGGCCAGCGCGGAACCACCTTACGTTAAGGGTTGTCAATTGATATTCCTTTTATATTGTTTAGTTAGATTAAAAATTTATTTTTATGATATATATTATATGTTGATTTCTTTTATATTCTATGTGTTTTTACTTTTTTATATTTTAATTATCACTGGTAAGATTTGACAAGAAGGAAAGCCCATGCATCGAAAAATGAATACTTTCTATCTTTTTGCTTTTGGAAATCAGTTAAAGGAATTAGTACTGCAGTTTCTTTGCAGTATTCGAGCAGAAAAGTACATGTGGACTTGTTTTTATTCATGGATATGTGTTGATTCTTTTCTGTCTGGAACAGATAAATAAGCACGAATACCATCCTTCTGTTGGTCTTTTCAATAACAGGGTTATGGGAAAATTGGAAAAGAGTAGTGATGGCATAATAAAGTAATGAAATTAATCAATTTCATTTTTAACGTGAGTAAATTTATGTTTTGAGAATTGGTTTTTTGGTTCTTTACAAATATTTTTTTAGTTTTATGACCCTATATTTTTTTTTACACATTAGAGATTTACTTTTATACGTGAGAGATTTGTCTTTTACGTATAAGAGATCTAAAAAAATTTATTTTTTAAATTCAAAACTATAAAATGGAATGATGTACAAATAATACATTTGCTTTTCATAAATTTGACGTGACAATATTATAGGCTAATGCAATTCAACCTTACTTAGTTATTTATAGAATCCTTTTTATTGTACTTGTGTCACAATCCAAAATCCCAATCAATTAGAGTCGTGATGTCGCCTAACATCGCTCGCAAGGCAAGCCAACCCAACAAATAATACGAAAAGAAAAGCAATAAATATCTCACAGCTGAACAAATAGCATAACGTTAAAACAACTCTATAATAACATAATAAGTTCTAAAATCAATAATTAACGTAAACCACCCCAAGATTTGGTGTCGCAAGTACTTGAGCTTCTAAATACAACTAAATACATAGTTCTGAAAGAAATACAATACTTTCTGAAACATAATGAAAGCAGTACAACAAAAATAGAAAAGTGACTCTAAGGCCTGCAAATGGGATGCAGGTCTACTGATAGTAGGCTATAACTATGTAGTTTGGCCACTATTTGCACTCTAAATTGGCTACACTATACTAATGATTGAGCATTAAATGATAGTAAATTATTCTCATTGAGTATTTTATGCTTTGCAGGAGCAATTCCGGGCTACAATGAGGTTAAGGAGCGTTTTGAGATAATATGAAGCGTTGAAGGCCAAGTAAAGGCTTATGGAGTAAATTGGGAGTTTGTTCGAGGATCGAAGGAGGTTAGCGCATTTAAAAAGAAGAACAAAGAAGAGTGCAGAAAATCATCCAGGTGCAGGGCCGCGCACTGGGTCGCGCAAGACAGGCAGAAACTGGCCAAAATGCGCAGCCATATGCGCGGCCGCGCACGTCCTTCCGAGAAATATTATTCTAGGGCTAAAATTATAATTTCAGAGGCGACTGTCCTTGACCTATATGAAGCTCAGCTAGCCCAAAAAGAGTGTATCTTGGTTTTTAGAAGAATTTTGAAGGCAAGAACAGGCAAGGAGCAAGACGGAAGATTCAGAAACGAGTTTTTATCTTTCTTTCTCCCTTTTTTATCATTAATGATGAATTCTTATGTTGTGATTATTAAAACAATTATGAGTAGCTAACTCTTCATTTTATGGTTTAATGGAACCTCTTGGAGGATGAATCTTTGTTGCGTTTAATATAAATTTGCTATTGAATTTTTCCTACGTGTTCAACTACGTGATTATTGTGGTTGATTGAAGGGCTCTCAATCGGCTATACCTATTTAATGTGTATTACTTAAAAAATGGTACATATTTAGGTAGTTGTTGAACAACATCACTCCTAACGTATATGAGGGATCAATACGGAGGGTTTAAAGATGGGATTAGGAATAACGAAATATTGGTGCGATCGCAGTGAGCGATAAATGAGTGCTAGCTAGCGTAGTTCGGAAGAATACGTTTAGTAAATTATTGTATTTGCTCGGAAGAGAATTACGACAACTAAAGTGCTCACAATCGGCAGAGAGTATCTAGGCGAATTTATAGGAGACGCAACAGAGAGGATTCCGATAAGAGGGAAAATCGCAACCCTAGACCTTTCCAATCTTGTCTACAACATTCGCTTTGTCAGTAGTAAAAAGAAAATTCACAGCTTTTCAATTACCTTGTTGTTAGTTAGTCAGTATCACTCAATTCATTATTCAATATTTTTGAAAGTTGATTACGTGGATTCTTGCTAAACTAAAAATTGTGATTAGTACGTTAATTCCCTATGGGGTTCGACTCCGGACTTATAAACCAGATTATATTTGCAACGATTATTTAGTCCTTTTTATAAAGCATAGTTGGTCGTGATCAAATTTTAGCGGCGTTGCCGGGGAATTTTAACGGTGTTATTAATTGCAGCAAAAAGAAGTGCTGGAATTCTTAGTGTAGTATATTTTCTTCATTTTAAACTAAATACATTGAAATTCTAACGTTTGTAGTCTTGGGTGCTACAAGTGCATGCCTAGAAACTCCTCAAGAACTGGTGAATTATTCGAAGCATTATCAGATCCTAAGAAAGTATTCAAGGAATTGAATCATGCAAACAAGAAAGACAAACAACAACAGAACTCAACAGAACGAATCGAACCAAACATGGAAGATGTAATAGAAAATCTAAACAACAGAAATAATATAAATGACCCGAACAACCAGGGTGTGGCGCCTCTTATGCCAGAAGCAGCCTTATATGATTGGGCATAACCACTGCCGAAAATCTGGCAACCGCAATTGCAATCCCTCACATACAAGCGGAATCATTTCAAATCACAAACAACATGCTACATTTGTTTCAGAACAAGGAACTGTTCTATGGGTCTTACATTGAAGATCCTCAGCAGCATCTGAACAATTTCCTATCAATATGTGTCACGCAAAGGCAACCAAATGTGACACTGGAAGCAATAAGGCTTTTGTTGTTTCCATTCTCGGTGACGGGAGAGGCTCGGAATTGGCTCAATTCACTCCCCATAAACTCCATCACTACTTGGGAGGAATTAGTCAAGTAATTTTTGAACAAGTTCTACCCACCTAATAAGACTGCCAAACAAGTTGATTAGATATTGAGCTTCAGGCAAAGACCAATAGAAACACTACAAGAAACGTGTGAGAGGTTCAAAGGTATATTGGTTAAGTGTCCTCATCATGGCATTCCAAATCAAATGTTGGGGCAAAGGTTTTACATGGGATTGGCAGACAGCTTGAAGGCCAATGTTAATGCTTTTGCAGGAGGAGCACTTTTGAGAAAATCATTTAGAGAATGCAAGATCTTACTTGATAAAATGGCTCAAAACTCAGGATGGATGACAATAGACTTTACGATCACTCATGTCGTTCACTCAGTGGCTTTGGACCCAAACAACTCCATAGCCGAGAATATGGCCACTCTGATGACGCAAATGAGTATCCTCACCAAAAAGATTGATGAATCAGGACAAAAGCAGCAGGTACACATAGTTGACACAACTAATGGGGGCTTATGTACACCATACATTAACCAACCGTATGTATTCTCATGGAGTGCGGAAAGTGATAATTAGAACTATCGGGAAAATATAAACTATGTGGCCAACTATGGAGGACAGAGGCAAGGTGGTCAGAATTGAGGGCAGCAGAATCAGCAATATAGACCAGCACATCAGCAGTATAATAATGGCAATAATCCTGAAGCTATGAGACCACAGGGTCAAGTTGTGCTTTACCAAAGGTAATAGGGATATAATCAGCAGTTAGCTTATCAACAGCCTCAACAACAACAGATAGTGAGACAAGATGATTAGTTGTCTGAAATTAAAGGAATGCTGCAACAACTGATTGGGTCCAATGGAAAATGCAAGAGAAAGTCTAAGCACATGACTTAGCAATAAAAGGCATTGAGATACAATTAGGGCAGTTATCCATGGCTCTGAATAATCGTCATCAAGGGATTTTGCCCGCAGACACGCATGTCAATCCAAAAGAGCAGGGCCCGAAGTAGCTTATGGCGGTGAGTCTAAGAAATGGTAGAGATCTTGATCTAGAGCAAGAAATTGATCGCGAAAGCCAACCAACTGAAATACTTGTTCCAGTACCAATCGAGGTAGATGATTCAACTGAGGTGACAGTACAACATGCACCAGCTGAATCAAGCAAAGAAAAAGAGGTTGTGAAGGAAACTGAGTTAGTGTAAGAGAAGGCAGTAAAAATAGTGCCCGAGCAGGTTCAAACTCAAATCACATGAAAGAAGCGGCCTCCAGCACCCTTCCCCCAGAGATTGGCCAAATATCAGAAAGATGAGCAATATAAGAAATTCATGGAGATGCTGAAGAAAATCTAGGTGAACATTCCATTGATTGACGCCTTGAAGGAGATGCCTGGTTATGTAAAATGATGAAGGACTAGATATCTCGTAAGTTCGACTTTCAAGACTTGGCAACGGTTACACTGACTCAAACATGTAGTGTTGTTGTGACGAGACCCATAGCTGAGAAGCTGTCCGACCCAGAGAGTTTCATAATCCCATGCACAATAGGCAATTATGCTTTTGCTAAAGCACTTTGTGATTTGGGGGTGAGCATAAACTTGATGCCCTTGGCTATCTATAAAAGGTTAGGCATTGGAAAAGCAAGACCCACATCCATGTTACTACAGCTAGCCGACCGAACAGTGAAGAGGCCATCACGTATACTTGATGATGTGCTGGTGCTGGTTGGAAAGTTCGTGTTCCGACAGATTTTGTCATTCTAGACTACCGGGTTGACGAGGAGATTCTTGTAATTTTGGGAAGGCCATTCTTGGCCACTGGGATATCTCTAATTGATTGTGAAACTAGGAGCTAAAGATGAGAGTGAACTGTCACGACTCAAATCGATGGGCCGCGACGGGTGCCCGAGTCCTATCTGTCGAACACCCTTAAGCCTGCATTTAAGATATAAACATGAATAGCATATGCGAGGGAAACCTGTCCAAAAAATATATGTGCATATACATGCGAAAATACAGTGGGGCGAGCCAGCAAGGCTACTTACTATCCAACTATCAATAACTGTCTACAGACCTCTAATAGAAATACAACTGTACAAAGACGGGACTGAGCCACGTCATACCCATATATCTATATACAAGCATATCGTACCAAAATCAAAAGCAGCTCCGGATCAAGTGGAGCACGCCAATTCTCGCTGATCAAGGATCCGAAGAAGGGGGACCGTCGACTTGCCTACCTACACCTGCAGGCTTGAAATGCAGGCCCCGAGAAATAGAGCGTCAGTACAAATAATATACTGAGTATGTAAAGCATGAAAATCAATACATAAAAGACATAGACGAAACATGAAATAAAGAAATCCACCTGTAAGTTTGAATAACTTTGTAAATACTGAAACATTTATAATGTCATGCACGTGCGTATCAATGTCGTGTCATGCATAGGTATAGGTGTACATAGCATTATCAAGCCTCTGAGGGCATCCCATCATATCATCGCAACCACTGTGGGCAAAATCATCAACATTTACATATTCCAGCTGATCAGGTAGTGGTGCGTATATAACGTCGTAACATTTTTCCATATCATATATACATATATATATACGCGTATATAAAGCTATCTGATCATGGGTCAATGTACATGTATAAATGCATAAAATGCATAAGAAATACGTTAATAAGATTTCTCGAAATGTCATAAAAATAATATGCCTGTCGAATAAACTTTATCAAATACGTATTTTTCTGAGACCCATGAACAAAAGATATAATAATAATTTACATGGGGAATCAAGTATATAGACACCCCTAGTATTTCTATGAATAGAGTCATTTATGAAAGTTGTGTATTTGCTCGTTTCGTTCGTGTCGTATGGATCATGCCAAAAAAAAGAAGGGATAGCCTTAACATACCTGGAGTAGGGAAAAATCCATATGATATTCTTGCTCGAATTCGCGTTGAAGCATTAATGTCACGTTATAATTAAGGAGGATGACTTCTCTGTACAGTTAGTGTCACCAAAACTTTTGCAGAAAATTAAGTATAAGGGTACTACTCCTTTTTACAGTGTGGCTTAAAAAAAGATACAATGCAATGATTTGATTATCTAGGTTTAGACAATCCTGTGGTGTGGATTCTGATTGTAGTGTTCTTTTGTAGGATTTTGTAAGGTTTTACATTGCTTAATGTTTTTGTGGGAATTATAGGAAATTGGAACGAATTTTGTAAGAAGTCACATACTAATTTTGCAAGAGCTTCACGTCATCTTTGTTTTGAAAATGTTAGAAGGGGAAATGTGGTTTTTTTGTTCAAAATTCTAGAATAAGGTGTCTTGATATCATTATACTATGTTGACACCTAATCTAATGTGACCATGAGTCATTTATTTGTTAGTGCTGCCACGTGGGGTGGGGTGGGTTTTTTTTTAATCTTATCCCATAACTAATTAATTAATTAGGTAATGTCATGTTATCCGATAATTAACCAATTACCCGCATAATTAAGAATTGTCTCAAATTACTTAAAATTCTACTCATTTTTAATATACTTTATACATCATACTATCACGGTCATATGGTACCTGGTATAGTACTAGTCCATAAATATCGGATATTATAGCTCGGACCGTATTTTATCCCAAATCGACAACCTTCAACGAAACTCATTTTCTTTAATTCGTATATCCTATATCCCTCATGGCACTTACTTATCGCTTGTTATAAATAGCATATATATGTTAACCTCAAGATAATCTTATCCCCGAGTTTACGTCGATTAACTAAAGACGAAACTTTAACGTACGAAACGCGAGATGTAACATCCTTCCCCTCTTAGAAACATTCATCCTCAAATGTTTAACTCCCCGGAATCTATATAACTTTGGCAGAGTCGCCTTTGTAACAACACTACTACCAACGCTTCCTGTAAAAACTCATTAATTCAACGCCACATAGGACCACAATCATCAATAACGACAATGGCCTCACACGACCAATGTCAATAACTAACACAAGAATCCATACACGTACCTTAAGGTTGTAATCTCTCAGTCGGACCCTTCTCTAGAGGAGGAAATAAGTAGGGATATCTAGACTTCATATCTTCCTCGGCCTTCCAAGTCATTTCTTCCACATTGTTGTTTCTCCAAAGTAATTTCATCGAAGCTACGTCTTTAATTCTCAATCTCTGAACCTGTCTGTCTAATATATAAATGGGAGTTTCTTCATATGATAGCTGCTCTGTGACCTGAATGTCATCAACTGATACAACTCTAGAAGGATCTCCGATGCATTTATGGAGCATAGACACATAAAAGACTGGATGTACATACTCCAAGTCCGAAGGCAAGTCTAACTCATATGCTACATGGCCTACCTTGCGTATGATCCTATATGGTCTAATGTACCGAGGGCTAAGTTTTCCTCTTTTTCCGAACCTCATAACGCCTTTCATCGGTAATACCTTTAGGAATACCTAATCATCAACTTGAAATTCCATATCTCGCCATCGATTATTCGCATAAGACTTATGAAGGCTTTGAGCTGCTAATAGCCTTTCCTATATAAGCTTAATTTTATCGTTTGCCTTCTGTACCAATTCTAGTCCTACTAACGTAGTTTCCCCAACATCGAACCACCCTATAGGCGACCTACACTTCCGTTCGTAAAGAGCTTCGTATGGAGCCATCTGAATACTGGAATGGTAGCTATTATTATATGCAAACCAATAAGCGGCAGATGATCATCCCAGCTACCCTTGAAATCATATAAGCTTGTAACATATCCTCAAGTGTCTGAATAGTACGCTCAGCTTATCCGTCTGTCTGGGATGAAATTTTGTACTAAGACTTACCTGAGTCCCTAATCCTTTTTGAAAGGACCTCCAAAAGTTAGTTGTAAATTGAGGTCCTCGATCCGAGATAATAGAGACAGGGACACCATGTAGTCGTACTATCTCCTTAATATAAAGCCTTGCATAATCCTCTGCGGAATATGTAGTCCTAACAGGCAGAAAATGGGCTGACTTTGTAAGCCTATCAACAATCACCCATATCAAATCAAACTTACGCTGGGTATGAGGTAAGCCTACGATGAAATCCATATTGATTACTTCCCATTTCCAAGTCGGAATCTCCATAGCCTGTAATAATCCACCGGGTTTTTGATGCTCAATCTTAACCTACTGACAATTAGGACGATGAGCAACAAACTCCGATATATCCTTTTTCATTCTGTCCCACCAATATACCTCCCTGATATCATGATACATCTTTGTTGCTCCTGGATGGATAGAATAACGAGAATAGTGAGTTTCTCCCATAACCTGTCGACGCAGCCCTGCAACATTAGGGACATATAATCGTCCTCGATATCTGAGGACCCCATCTTTTGTAATCTCAAATGGTGTCTTCTCCTTCTGAGATGTGGTATCCCTATAATGAACTAACATAGGATCCTCGTACTGGTGTTTCTTTACTTCAGTTACTAAAGAGGATGTTGTCGTATCCTGAATAGTAATTCCAATATTACCTGAGTCTAGTAACCAAACTCCAAGGTTAGCTAGCTGATGAATCTCATGGGCTATTCCCCTCTTTTCTGGCTATAAATATGACAGGCTACCCATAGATCTACGGTTGAGGGCATCGGCTACCATGTTCGCCTTCCCCGGATGGTATAAAATATCAACGTCATAATCTTTAAGTAGCTCTAACCACCTCCTTTGATGTAAATTCAATTACTTTTTCTTGAAGATATACTGGAGGCTCTTATGATCCATATAGATATCAACATGAATGCGATACAAGTAGTGCCTCCACATCTTTAGTGTATGAATCACTGCGGCTAACTCTAAATCGTGGGTCGGGTAATTCTTCTCGTGCTTTCTCAATTGTCTAGAAGCATAAGCTACAACCTTACCATGATGCATCAGTACACAACCCAACCCAACGCCCGAGGCATCACAATAGATCACATAACCATCGGTCCCTTCTAGGAGCGTTAGAACCGGTGCAGAAGTCAATCTGTCCTTCAATGCCTGGAAACTCTGTTCGCAAGCATCAGTCCATTGAAACTTTGCTCCCTTCTGAGTCAACTTTGTCAAAGGTGCTGAAAGGGAAGAAAATCCCTTTACAAATATCCTGTAATAACCTGCCAAACCGAGAAAGCTATGAACCTACGTCGGTGTCGTGGGTCTAGGCCAAGTCTTTACTGCCTCAATCTTTTGTGTATCAACCTAGATACCTTCACTCGAAATGATATGCCCAAGGAAAGCTACATAGTTCAACCAGAATTCACATTTAGAGAATTTTGCATACAACTTTCCTTTTTGTAGAACTCTGAGCACAGTACGCAAATGATTTGCATGCTCAGTCTCTGAACAAGAATACACCAATATATCGTCGATAAATACAATTACGAACAGATCTAAAAAGGGCCTGAGCACACGATTCATCAAATCCATGAATACTGCTGGGGCATTGGTCAAACTGAATGACATGACATGAAGCTCAAAGTGCTCGTATCTGGTCCTAAATGATGTCTTCGGAATATTTTCCTCCTTAACCCTTACCTGATGGTACCCGGATCTCAAGTCTATCTTTGAAAAATACTTGGCACCTTACAACTGATCAAATAAATCATCAATCCTCGGGAGCGGGTACTTATTATTGATCATCGCCTTATTCAACTATCTATAATCAATACACATCCGTAAGAAACCATCTTTATTCCTCACAAATAACACATGTGCTCCCCACGGTGATGTACTAGGTCTAATAAAGCCTTTTTCAAGCAAGTCCTTTAGTTGTTCCTTCAACTCTTTCAGCTCTGCGGGGGCCATTCTATAGGGAGGAATAGATATTGGGTGAGTATCTGGTAGTAGGTCAATAGAAAACTCAATTTCTCGCTCTGGCAGAAGACCCGGAAGTTCATCGGGAAAAACATCGGAAAAATCATTAACCATAGGGATGGACTGAATGGTTGGTGACTCTACTTCCACATCTTGAAACCGAACTAAGTGATAAATACAGCCCTTTCTAATTATCTTCCTTGCCTTGAGATAGGAAATAAATCTACCTCTCGGCGACGCCGTATTACCTTTCCACTCCAAAACGGGCTCCCCTAGAAAATGAAATCAGACTATCTTTGATCTACAATCAACGTTGGCATGACAAGAAGCCAATCAATCCATACCCATTATAATAACAAATTCTACCATATCTAACTCGATTAGGTACGCTACGGTATATCGACTATGAACCACTATTATACAACCCCTATATACTCGCTTAGCTAGCACCGAGTCCCCAACAGGTGTAGATACCTCAAAAGGTTTAACCAAATCAGGTTTTATTTCAAACTTACTAGCAACCAATGGAGTAACATATGATGAGGTGAAACCTGGGTCAATCTGTGCATATACATCATATGAGAAGACTGATAATATGCATGTAACAACATTAGGCGATGACTCCTGATCCTGTCATCCTGCCAATGCATAAATGTGGTTCTGAGGACCGCGCGAACTAGATGCTCCGCTGCCTCTACCACGACTCATTGGTGCTTTTGAACCTTGCCCGGGGGTCGTACTGATAATGACGAAGCAGCTACAGATCTCGCTCGCTGAGCTATGCTTGCATCACCTCTCATCGGACAATCCCTCATAACGTGGCCTGGATAACCGGAAGTATAACAAACACCCAACCCCATATGGCACTGCCCGGCATACTGCTTATGACACTGAGCACATCGTGGCAAGGGCGGCCTCATCTGACTTGACTCACCCCTATACTGAGAACCTGAGGCCCTGAAATTTTGACCAGACCCTGAATATGTGAAACAATCAAATCTATTACTGCCAAACTGAGGGGTCGCGCTAGTCGATGGCTGGGTTGGATACCTCGGGTACTGTTGCATCTGACCACCTCGAAACTCACCAGAAGGACCCGAAGACCTCGCTCTCTTATTCTGGGCCGTATCATGCTCACGATCCATCCTCTTCTTTTGCTTACGCTCCTCTACACCATGAGTGTATTCTTGAATACAAGAAATATCCATGTCTGGCTAAAGTGAGACCGACATACAATTATTAAGCAAGTGCGGCTCTAATCCCATCACAAACCGGTGAACCCGATCCTCCATCTTAGATACAATAGTGGTAGCATACCTAGCCAATGAATCAAACTGAAGATTGTATTCTCAAACACTCATGTTACCCTACCAAAGGATCAAGAACCTATCAACCCTGGCCCGTCTAAGCTCTGGTGGTAGATAATGACGAAGAAAAGCTTCTGTAAACTCCTGCCATACTGCTGGAGGGGCATCCTCACCTCTGGACAATTCCCAAGACTCGTACCAATTAACTGAAACATCTTGGAGTTTATAGGAAGCTACCTCAACTGACTCAGTCGGAGTGGCCTTCATTACCCTCAATGTCCTCTGCATTCTATCAATAAATACTCGAGGGTCCTCGTTTGGATCTGCCCACGTGAATACCGGATGGTCTAAATTAATGAAACCACGAACCCTCGCACTGATGGACCTATCTGCATGATCAATGCCTACTTCCTAACACCGAGCCTGTACGGCTACTAATCGAGTCAATAACTTAATAGCATCCCTCATCTCCTGACCCGGTGCATCCGGTAGAGGGGCTGAACATACAGGGGCGGGCGCTGGAGCTGGTGACCCTCAGAGCTCTCCTGGAGAGGGCGAGGTATGTAAAGTCTGAGATGGAACCTCACTATGAGACTCTCCCCGAGCCCTGGTCACTCGTGGCACTTGGCTAGTAATCTCACCAGCCACAGACTTTCCCTTCTAGGCGGCTGTAGTCTTTAGAGGCATCGCTGAAAATATAACATATCGTTAGGAACGTGAATTCTTATATCGCACGATCTAAAATGAAAAGAGAGGATAACATCCTATATGTCTTGTAGCCTCATGTCTATAAGTATGGTGCACAACACACCCATAAATAAGACTCTACTAGACACGGTCTGTAGACAACCCTAGGACAGAACTGCTCTGATACCACTTTTGTCACGACTCAAACTGATGGGCTGCGACGGGTGCCCGAGTCCTACCTGTCAAACACCCTTAAGCATGCGTTTAAGATATAAACATGAATAACATATATGAGAGAAACATGTCCAAAAGACATATGTGCATATACATGCGGAAATACAGTGGGGCGAGCCGGCAAGGCTATTTACTATCCAACTATACATAATTGTCTATAGACCTCTAATAGAAATACAACTGTACAAAGATGGGACTGAGCCACGTCATACCCATATATCTATATACAAGCATACCGTACCAAAATCAAAAGAAGCTTTGGATCAAGTGGAGCACGCCAACTCTCGCTGATCAAGGATCCTAAGAAGGGGGACCCTCGACTTGCCTACCTGCACCTGCGGGCATGAAACGCAGGCCCTGGGAAATAGGGCATCAGTACGAATAATGTACTGAGTATGTAAGGCATGAAAATCAGTACATTAAAGACATAGACGAAACATTAAATAAAGAAATCCACCTGTAAGTTTGAATAACTTTGTAAATCCTGAAATATTTATAATATCATGCACATGCGTATAAATGTCGGTTCATGCATAGGTATAGGTGTACATAAAATCATCAAGCCTTTGATGGCATCCCATCATATCATCGCGACCATTGCGGGCAAAATCATCAACATTTACATATACCAACTGATCAGGTGGTGGTGCATATATAACGACGTAACCTTTTCCCATATCCCACATACATATATATACACATATATAACGTCATCTAGTCATGGGTCAATGTACATGTATAAATGCATGAAGTGCATAAGAAATACGTTAATAAGATTTCTCAGAATGTCATAAAAATAATATGCCTATCGAATAAACTTTATCAAATACGTATTTTTCTGAGACCCATGAACAGAAGATATAATAATAATTCACATGGGGAATCAAGTGTATAGACACCCCTAGTATTTCTATGAATAGAGTCATTTATGAAATTTGTATATTTGCTCGTTTCGTTCGTGTCGTATGGATCATGCGAAAAAGAAAGAAGGGACAGCCTTAACATACCTGGAGTAGGGGAAAATCTGTATGATATTCTTGCTCGAATTCGCGTTGAAGCATTAATGTCACATTATAATTAAGGAGGATGACTCCTCTGTACAGTTAGTGTCACCAAAACTTTTGCAGAAAATTAAGTATAAGGGTACTACTCCTTTTACAGTGTGGCTTACAAAAAGATACAATGCAATGATTTGATTATCTAGGTTTGGACAATCCTGTGGTATGGATTCTGATTGTAGTGTTCTTTTGTAGGATTTTGTAAGGTTTTACATTGCTTAATGTTTTTGTGGGAATTGTAGGAAATTGGAATGAATTTTGTAAGAAGTCACATACTAATTTTGCAAGAGCTTCACGTTAGATTTGTTTTGAAAATGTTAGTAGGGGAAATGTGATTTTTTTGTTCAAAATTCTAGAATAAGGTGTCTTGATATCATTATACTATGTTGCCACCTAATCTAATGTGACCATGAGTCATTTATTTGTTAGTGGCTTGCTGCCACGTGGGGTGGGTAGAGTTTTTTTTTAATCTTATCCCATAACCAATTAATTAATTAGGTAATGTCCCGTTATCCGATAATTAACCAATTACCCACATAATTAAGAATTGTCTCAAATTACTTAAAATTCTACTCATTTTAAATATACTTTATACATCGTACTATCATGGTCATATGGTACCTTGTATGGTACTAGTCCATAAATATCGGGTATTATAACTCTAAACGTAAAAGAACCTCTAGCAGCCCGCCTCATGAACCTAGACGAGGTGGATGGTGAGGACTTGGTGGAGTGGGTTTTGGCCCTTGAAGGGCAAGGGTACTGGAAAAGAGAGCTCAAATTCGAGCCTTTACACTTAGAAGAAAGTAAAAACCCTCCAGCTAAACCATCAATTGAAGAACCACCACAGTTGGACCTAAAACCGTTACCGGCTCACCTCAGGTATACCTTCTTGGGACCTAACTCAATTTTACTTGTTATTATCTCATTCAGTTTGTTAGATGTGCAGGCAGAACAACTTTTGCAGGTATTAATGGAATGCAAGACTACAATTAGTTGGACCATTGTAGATATTAAGGGCATCAGCCCGGCATTTTATATGCATAAGATTCTACTAGAAGATGGGCGCAAACCTTTCAGAGAACATCAAAGAAGGCTGAACCCCAATATGAAAGAAGTGGTGAAGAAAGAAGTGATGAGATAGTTAGATGCGGGAATCATCTTCCTCATCTCTGACAGTAACTGGGTCAGCCCAGTTCAGTGTGTGACAAAGAAGGGCGGAATGACTGTAGTGCAAAAATGAGAACAACGAGTTGATCTCAACAAGAACAGTCACGGGATGGCGAATATGTATGGATTACAGAAGGTTGAACAAGGCCACCCAGAAAGACCATTTTCCACTACCATTCATTGATCAGATGCTAGATAGATTGGCAGGGAGGTCTCACTTTTGCTTTTTGGATGGATACTCGGAGTATAATCAGATCTCTATTGCCCCAGAGGATAGAGAGAAAACGTCATTCACTTGTCCATATGGCATCTATGCCTTTCGAAAAATGCCGTTTGGTCTATGCAACGCACCCGCCATATTCCAGAGGTGCATGATGAACATCTTTACAGATATGGTAGAGGAAATAATGGAGGTGTTCATGGATGACTTCTCAATGGTGGGAAACTCATTCGATGACTGCCTTATGAACTTGAAAAGAGTATTGAAAAGGTGTATGGAGACTAATCTAGTATTAAACTAGGAGAAATGCCATTTCATGGTACATGAAGGTATAGTCTTGGGCACCTAGTATCAAGCAAGGGCATTGAAGTGGATCGCGCATAGGTTGATGTAATAGAAAAGTTGCCACCACCCACTTCCATCAAGGCAATAAGAAGTTTCCTTGGCCATACCGGTTTCTACAGGTAGTTTATAAAAGATTTTTCCAAAATTGCTAACCCTTTGTGTAAATTGCTTGAAAAAGATCACCCTTTTGTGTTTTCTGAAGATTTCATGGTAGCTTTTGAGGAATTGAAGAAGAGGCTGGTGTCAGCACCTATCATAGTTGCACCCGACTGGGAGCAACCATTTGAGTTGATGTGTGATGCAAGCGACTATGCTGTGGGAGTCGTCCTTGGGAAGCGAAAAGATAAAGTCATGTATCCAATATACTACGCAAGTAGAACTTTGAGTGGTGCCCAACTAAATTACACTGTGACTGAGAAGGAGATGCTAGCAGTGGTGTTCGCATTTGACAAGTTTAGGTCATACCTGATAGGCTCGAAGATAATTGTTTATACTGACCATGTTGCACTCAGGTACCTAATTGAGAAGAAGGAATCAAAGTCGTGCCTAAATCGATGGGTGCTACTGCTGCAAGAGTTTGACTTGGAAATCCGTGACCTAAAGGAAATAAAAAACCAAGTGGCTGATCACTTGTCTAGGCTGGAGGAGCAGAGAAAAAGGTTGAGACGGAAGAGATTGTGGAGACTTTGCCGGATGAACAACTGTTTGGCTACGAACCTGGAGGTAACGTCATGGTATGCAGATATTGCAAACTACCTGGCAAGTGGTATTGTCCCCTATGACCTTTCCTCTGTCCAAAAGAAAAAGTTCTTTCGTGACTGTCGCATGTATTATTGGGATGAGCCCTATCTGTTCAGGATTTGTGTTGATAGCATGATCCGGAGATGTATCCCCGAGATAGACTAATCTTCTATTTTGCAGGCTTTTCATGCATCCCCATATGGAGGCCATTTCGGGGAAGTAAGGACAGCTGCGAAAGTGTTGGAGTCGGGCTTTTACTGGCTGACATTGTTCAAAGATGCACACTTCTGGGTGAAGGGTTGTGATGAATGCGCCGACATGAGATGCGCATGAACCCAATTCAGGAGGTAGAAGTGTTTGATGTATGGGGAATCGATTTCATAGGGCCTTTTATCAACTCATATGGAAACAAGTACATACTCGTAGCTGTGGACTACGTGTCAAAATGGGTAGAGGCTGCAGCGCTCCCTACAAATGATGCAAAGGGGGTCATTGTTTTTTCGATAAAGAACATCTTCACCCGATTTGGCACTCCAAGGGCAATCATCAGTAATGGAGGCACTCATTTCTGCAACCGAGCCTTCGCAAAGTTGTTAGAACAATATGGGTACGCCACAAGGTTGCCACCCCATATCACCCACAAATAAGTGGGCAAGTGGAACTTTTGAACAGATAGATAAAGAGCGTTTTGACAAAGACCGTGAATGCTACAAGAACGGATTGGGCGAGAAAGTTAGATGATGCACTCTGGGCCTATCGTACCGCTTTCAAAATGCTGATTGGCATGTTGCCGTATAAATTAATATTTGGGAAGGCGTGTCACTTACCAGTGTAGTTGGAGCATAGAGCTTGGTGGGCATTGAGGCAGTTGAATCTCGACATATAAGAGATGGGTACAAGTAGAGTCACTGAGTTGCACGAGCTTGATGAGTTTCGCTACCATGGTTTTGAGAGCGCAAGACTATATAAGGAGAGAATGAAGAGGATGCATGACAAAAATATTCTTGAGCGGAACTTTAAACCTGGAGATATGGTATTGCTATACAATTCAAGAATGAGGTTGTTTCCGGGCAAGTTGAAGTCAAGATGGTCAGGACCATTTCGTGTGGTAGAGATACACTCAACTGGAGCCGTCGAGATTACAATGGAAGATGGATCTCTTGAGTTCAAAGTTAATGGGCAAAGGCTAAAACATTACCAAGGCATGGTTGAGGAAGATAAAATGATCTCGACCTTGTACTTGAAAGATCCTTGATAAGGGATAACCCGAATCGTGTCGCGACGTTAAATCAGACGCTTCTTGGGAGGCAACCCATGGGTTTATTGTAATTTGTTGTGCCGCGACGCTAAATCAAATGCTACTTGGAAGGCAACTCAATATTTATTAAAAAAAATTCAAACGTGCACGGCCGCACACTGACCGCGCATATGGCCGCGCATTTTCAGACAAGCCCTTACCCCTTCCCCCAATTTCAAAATCAAACCCTACCTCCTTCCCTCATCTCTCCTCTTCCATAACTTCCCAACCCAAATCCTCACAAGTTCCCTCAGGCAAGTGCCATTGTTTTTGTTTTCGTCTTAGTTTAATTTAGTTTCTCTGTTTTTATTTTCTTGTATCGTAGTAGATTTCTTTGTGTTTTTCTGTTTTTAACGATACGTGTTTGTATGTTGAGGTAATAGTGGAAGTTCACCATGTTGGGTTAGATTCGACTTTGGTATATCTGTGGTTGAATTGGGGGTATAAAAATTGGTGTTTGGGAGTTCGGGTAAACTTGCGCATCAAGTGTTTGTATAAATGCCACAATTAGTTCGAGAATGGAATTTTGTGACCAAGTGTGCTGGTGAAGTCTGAGTAACCACTCTTGGTTCACACACCATGCCTTTCACTGATAGTGGTATTTGTTTCAGGTAGTATGACGTCATCCAAGAAACAGAGAACCACAGGTGCATCCTCCAGTGGTCACGCAAGCTCCTCCCGGCCGCGGGCCTCGGCCAATGTGCCCCAGTATGATAGTACCAAGTTTGTATCAAGCGCGGCCCAGGAATATTTTGGTCATAAGGCTCCCAAGAAACCCATACTGGAGAGGGGAATTGATATAGGGTCCCTCCAAAATGACTATCCCAATATGTATCGTGAATTGGTTCGGCGCGGGCTGGGTATATTCTTAGAAGAACCTGATGAAGCCAATTTAATGATTGTGCGGGAGTTTTACGTGAACTACCTGGAACATGTGAACCATGTCTGCACGGTACGACAGAAGAGTGTGGATGCATCCATCGAGGCCATTAGGAAGGCTTACCGGTTGCTAGTGTTTGGGATAAATCCTAAAGCGGAGGATTATTATGACACTTATAGCAGAGAACCAACCTCGTGGAATTTGTTCTTCAGAACAATATGTGTGCCCGACAAGGAAGTAGTATGGATTAAGCAGGGGCGGAAGTTTTATTTGGCATCGCTTACCTTTGAAGGGAAGTGTTGGCTCTATGTCATCAATAGCCACTTGTTGCCTTCTTCTAATACCACTGAGGTGAATGGTCCCCGGGCTGCACTGATCTGTTGTTTTATCAATGGCTATGATTTTGATGCGGCTAAGGTTATTCACGACGAAATGTTTATTCGATGTCCGGTGAAAAAGTATGGGTTCCTCTTTCCTTCCTTAATCACTAGATTATGACGTGCGGCACGTATACCGGAAAACAAGAACTTGGATGGGAAAGTAAAAAAAGAACAGAAGTTCCGGGCTGATAAAGTGATAATTGGGAAGGATCATGTTGCACTCGTTGAGGCAAATAGTGATGAGTCTGATGCTCCAAATGAGGGTAATGAAGGGCATGTTGAGGCTATGGTTGATTCGCCCCTGCACTCGCAGGTTGCTGAGGAAACATCTGTTGTCAGATGGGACACGAGAATGACGGCCTTAGAGCAGGAAATGACAGGGTTGATTACTTCTATCACGGACTTGGGAGCTAGAGTGGATGCCCTTGCTACCCAAAATGCAAAATATGAGAGGAGGGTAATGGAATGGCTGCATGCACCTGGAAGGGCTTGCCATCTCGACCCCGGCACTATCTCCGACCAGGACTGACTCTATTAGGGAAGTTTCCTTTACCTTGCATTTATTTTTCTTTATGTGACATGGGGACATGCCGCCATTTAAGTGTGGGGTAGGGGGATATCTTGTATTTATGTTGTATATATATAGTAATGTAGATTAGTGTTAATTTCTTTGGTTAGTTGAATTTAAAAAAAAAAAATCAAAAGTTTCGACTTTTCTCGACGATGGATATCATTCAATGGGTTTCTTGAGGGATTAAAGTCGAGGAAATAAAAAGATAAAAAGATTTTCTTTTGTTGGTAGTGTATCAATTCCCCATTGGTTTTTCTTTGGGCCGCGATTTCTTTCTAAGGGTTTCGATTGAACCGGGTGTAGTTAATTATTTTTTAGAAGTAGGAACCCGTGGGCTATGGGATGAAATGAAAACAGGGTCTCTCAACTTCGTTATGCCCTGAGAATAGCGAGTGTTGTAGTGTGACGCTTAGGCTCAGTTATTGACTCCTGTATATGTGCCTTAAATTTTATGTTCTTAACTTGGCTTAAGTGCTTTGACTAGAGTGTTTTGATGATCCAATCTTGAGTGAGTCATGTGCCATGTGTGTGTGAGGTTTGTTGTATTTTGTGCATTGCGTTTGATGTCTAGAACTTACCCCGTATGTTTGCAAAGCGAAATAATAGTTTTATTAAGTCTTGGAAGTGATATAGGCGTTTCTTTGTTGAGCCAGATATGTATATTTTACCCGCCTAATTGTTATGTATCGTAGTTAAACCCTTTGAGCCTATAACCATCTATTTGAACCTTTTAACCTCTCATGAGCACTTGAATTGTTATGAACTTTGTAAAAGTTAAAGTGTGGGGTGGCTGGTTTGGCTTTTGAGTGGAACTAATGAAAAAAGACAAATGTGCATTGTTTTGAAAAAGTAAGAGTCACTTGAATTGAAAAGAAAGAAAAGAAAACAAACTAGTTGTATTGCTATGGAAAAAAAATAATTCCTTGATAAGTGGTGACTCTTGATGTAAGTGTGATTAAATACTTGGGAGTTAATGTATATAGATTTGAAGACGGAGTATAGTTTGACATAAGTATGGGGTTTCGACTGCTAAAGTGTATGTATGAAAGTGCTTAGGGAGGTATAGTCACTCTTATATCTAAATGTATCTTACCCGTCCCGTAGCCTATTTTACAACCAGTTAAAAGTCCTACTTGATCCTTGACTGAATGAACTCAATCAGTAGATTAGTACACTACGGGCAAGCCTATGGTGCATGTTTTTGTGGCACATGATTGTCGTTACTGAGAGTGACTGAATTCTATCTATCTTGAAGTTCTTAATTGTTCATGAACTTTATTAATTGTTGAACGATTTTCTTTTGTTGTGGGAGGGCACTTGATTTATGAAGGAAAGATAATTTTTGACCTCTGTGTTAGAGTAAGTGAGTAAGTTGTGAATAATGCATGATGTTTGTGAGTTAATTCTTGAGGTGAAGATGTTACACTACTGTGCTGGGTCTATTTGAAATATTCTTGGTATGATGAGTTAGGAAAGTCGCTTAGTAAGGTTGTGTCTATGTAAAGTGTGGTTTGTTTGCTCGGGGACGAGCAATGGTTTAAGTATGGGGTATTGATAGTAGGCTATAACTATGTAGTTTGGCCACTATTTGCATTCTAAATTGGCTGCACTTCACGGATGATTGAGCGTTAAATGATAGTAAATTGCTCTGATTGAGTATTTTATGCTTTGCAGGAGCAATTTCGGGCTATTAAAGAGTGTTTTGAGATAATATGGAGCGTTGAAGGCCAAGTAAAGGCTTATGGAGTAAATTGGGAGTTTGTTCGCGGATCGAAGGAGGTTAGCGCATTTAAAAAGAAAAACAAAGAAGAGTGCATAAAATCACCCAGGTGCGGGGCCGCGCACTGGGCCGCGCAAGTCAGGCAGAAACTGGTCAAAGTGTGCAGCCAGATGTGCGGTCACCTGCCCAGGTGCGCGGCCGCGCACGTCCTTCCGAGAAAAATTATTCCAGGGCTAAAATTGTAATTCCAGAGGCAACTGTCCTTGACCTATATGAAGCCCAGCGCGCCCAAAAAGAGTGTATCTTGGTTTTTAGAAGAATTTTGAAGGCAAGAACAGGCAAGAAGCAAGACGGAAGATTCGGAAATGAGTTTTTATCTTTCTTTCTCCCTTTTTTTATCATTGATGATGAATTCTTATGTTGTGATTGTTAAAACAATTATGAGTAGCTAAACTCTTCATTCTATGGTTTGATGGAACCTCTTGGAGGATGAATCTTTGTTGCATTTAATATAAATTTGCCATTGAATTTTCCCTACATGTTCAAATACGTGATTATTGTGGTTGATTGAAGGACCCTCAATCGGCTATACCTATTTAGTGTGTATTACTTGGAAAAGGGTACATATTTAGGTAGTTATTGACAACATCACTCCTAACATATATAAGGGATCAATACGGAGGGTTTAAAGGTAGGATTAGGAATAACGAAACCTTGGTGCGATTGCATTGAGCGGTAAACTAGTGCTAGCTATAGTAGTTCGGAAGAATACGTTTAGTAAATTGTTGTATTTTCTCGGAAGAAAATTACGAAAACTAAAGTGCTCACGATCGGTAGAGAGTATCTAGGCGAATTTATAGGAGACGCAACAGAGAGGATTCCGATAAGAGGGGAAATCATAACCCTAGACCTTTCCAATCTTGTCTACAATATTCGCTTTGTCAGTAGTAAAAAGAAAATTTACAACTTTTCAATTACCTTGTTGTTAGTTAGTCAGTAACATTCAATTCATTATTCAATATTTTTGAAAGTTGATTACGTGGATTCTTGCTAAACTAAAAGTTGTGATTAGTACGTTAATTCCCTGTGAGATTCAACTCTGGACTTATAAAGCGGATTATATTTGCAACAACCGCTTAGCCCTTTTTATAAGGCATAGTTGGGCGTAATCATCTACCTCGAATCACTGTCTCGTATCCGCTAAGTACCTCTCGGGACTCCGCTTATACCAATATCAAAATCTACACAAGAAGTGCAGAAGTGTAGTATGACTATAACCAACCCAATGTACTCAGTAAGTGTCAAGCCTAACCTGGACAAGGTAATGACGTGGCTAAGACAAAACACCCACTAAAAACCCGTGCAGTTATATACATAAAGCAACAAAAGAACAATAAAGCATCAAAAGCAAGGGGTGTGGACATGTAGAAAGGGGCAACAAATGGAACAATAAGTAAGAATCACTAAGTAAACCTCTTTCAAAATAAGCACCGAAATCATTAAGTCAAGTCCATATTTCAAATATCAAGTCAAAGCAATAAAGTCAACAAATTGCACGGCATCACCCTTCGTGCTTTTACTCTCATCCTCATCATATATCATAAATGCAAGTGCACGGCCTCACCCTTCGTGCTTATACCATTATCCTCACCATGTAGTGTAAATAAGTATGTGCACGACATCACCCTTCGTGCTTTAGCCCCACATTCACTCAAGAAAAGATATCAATATGCAAACAAGGCACGTCAATAACCTTTGTGCTTTTCGCTCTTCCTCACCAAGCAATCACAACAACACAATATCAAGCAAGGTGGAAAACAAATTCAACTTCAACAATAGAGTCGAATTCCACTTGTCATATCAGAATCTTTCCACAATTAGAGCCAACAACCACTTAACAATTTTAACGTTTTCAACACCCAATATCACAACAATCTCTATATAAGAAGTAACTTAAAAGTGAGTAATCAAATAATTGACAATCTATCTAAGACATGGAAGACACAATGAACAAATTAATATGGTACAAATAAGGCAAATTTCACCCGCATGCTTATCCCAAGGCCCCCGCATATATACTCGTCACCTTGCATATATACCACCTCTAACACATAATTCACATAGAAAATAGACTCAATCCTACCTTATTTCTCTCAAATCAATGTTAATAAAGACACTTACCTCTTTCCGGAATTAGTCAACAATCAACCACAGCATTTTCTTTTGAACAAGCCTCCAAACGAACCGAATCTAGCCATTTATCGTTCAAACAATTCAAAACAAGCTTTAGAAATTTTTCACGAATGAAAAAGGTTCAATTTTAATCATATTTGAAAAGGTCAACAAAAGTTAACCCGGGCCCGCTTGGTCGAAATTCGAGATTCAGACCGAATCCCGATTTTTTATTCACCCCCGATCCCGGTTATGTGATTTGTTTCAAAATCCGACTTCAATTTGAGATCTAAATCTCAATTTTATAAAATTCCTAAATTCTACCCAAACCCCTTAATTTATACCTTAAAATTCATATATTTGATGTTAAAATTCAGGGAAAAGTAATTGAAATTGATTGAAAACTAGTTAAAGTTGCTTGTCAATGAATTTGGGAAGACAATCCTCTTCAAAAATCTCCTCTAGAGAGTTTAGAATTGAAAAATGGTGTAAAATAAGGTAAGTCCCATTTTTCCAACTTTTACCCAGATGTAGACGTCGCAATTGCGAACTATTTTTCGCAATTGCGATGTTCGCGAAAGTGAACTATTGTTCGCAAAAGCGAACAGCTGCCCAGCCCCTCTGATATCACAATTGCGACAAAATGGTTGCATTTGTGATGTGCCATTACTCTCAAAAGCGAGACAGCCTTTGCAATTGCGAAGATTGTTTAGCCCAACTTCCAGTCGCATTTGCGACCTTCCCATCACAAAAGCAAAGACCCCTATCTCGTATTTTCAACATACACTTCGCATTTGCGAAGATCACATCCCCTCCCCATACATCGCATTTGCGAGCCCAGCATCGCAAAAGCGGGGCTCGCAATTGCAAACAGGTCATCGCAATTGCGAGACCTACATACCTGATGCACCATATTTCCCAACAACAATTCAACAATACTCCAAACACATACGAAACTCATCAGAGCCCCCTAGGCTCCTATCCGAACATTCACGCAAGTATAATAACATCATACAAAGTTTCTCACTAACTCAAATCACTAAAATAACATCAAATATCAAGAATCGATCATCAAAACTCAAGAATTTCAGGTTTGAAACTCATTTTTCCAACTTTTCACATAATTTTTTGAAACGCGCTCGGGTCACATAGCATCCTAACTAAACATGCGTACTAGTCCAAAAAAATCGTACGAACTTACTGGAATCGTCAAAACACCGATCTGATGTCTTTTACCAAAAATTTCACATAAAAGCTTTTCGAAAAATGACACGGACTATACACGCAAGTCATATAACATCAAATGAAGCTATGAAAGGTCACAGAACACAGAAATAAAGGCTAGTACTCAAAATGACCTATCAGGTCATCACATTCTCCACTTCTAAAAGAAATATTCATCCTCGAACGGAAATAAAAGGTACCTGGACTGGTAAAACAGTCTCTACATATCAGACTTGGACTCCCACGTAGCCTCCTTAATCGGCTGACCTCTCCAATGAACTTTCATAGAATGAAAACTCTTGGATCTCAACTTTCAAACTTGCCATCTATAATAGCCACTAGCTCTTCCTCAAAGGTCAAATTCTCATCAAGTTGCACCGTGATGAAGTCTAAAACATGTGAACTATCCTCATTGTACTTCTGAAGCATGAAGACGTAAAATACCGGATGTATCCCTGCAAGGCTAGGAATCAATACAAGCCTATAAGCAACCTTCCCAAATCTCTCCAAGATCTCAAACGGGCCAATAAACCTCGGGCTCAACTTGCCCTTCTTCCCAAACTGCATCACGCCCTTCATAGGCGACATTAGGAGAAGAACCTTCTTACCCGCCATGTAGGCCACATCTCGAACCTTCCAGTCTGCATAACCCTTTTTTCTAGACTAAGTTGTACCAAGTCGCTCCTGAATCACCTTAACCTTCTCCAAAGCATCACGGACCAAATCGGTGCCCAACAATCTAGCCTCTTCGGGATCAAACCAACCAACAGGAGAACGACATTGCCTCCTATATAAGGCCTCATATGGAGCCATCTGGATACTCGACTAATAACTGTTATTGTAGGCAAACTCTACTAGATGTGAAAATTGGTCCCACTGACCCCCGAAATCCATAGGGCATGCCTGCAACATGTCATCCAAAATCTAAATAGTAAGCCCGGACTGTCCATCCGTCTAAACATGAAATGTGGTACTCAGCTCGACTCACATAACCAAGTCACGGTGCACAGCTCTCAAAGAATGTGATGTGAAATGCGTGCCTTGTTCAAAAATAATTAAAATGGGCACGCAATGTAGACGGATAATCTCCCAGATGTAAATCTGAGTCAACCGCTCTGAAGAATAGGAAGTCATAATTGGAATGAAGTGCCCGGACTTAGTCAACTGGTCCAAAATAACCCAAACTGTGTTCTATTTCCTCAAGGTTCGTGGTAAGCCTACCACGAAATCCATAATGATGTGCTCCCACTTCCACTCCTATTTCTCCAATCTCCGAGTCAACCCACCCGATTTTTGATGCTCATACTTCAACTGTTGACAATTCAAACACAAAGAGACATAACTGACAATATCGTTTTCCATTCTCCGCCACCAAAAGTGATGTTTCATGTCACGGTACATCTTCATGACACCTAGGTGAATGGAATAGCGCGAATTGTAAGCCTCCTCAAGGATCAACTCCCTCGGTACATCTTCATGACATCTGAATGAATGGAATAGCGCGAACTAAGTGTGTACATGGGCCGGGTTAGTTTGGTTTTTATCAAAACCAAACTAAACCAACTATAACGGTTTCGATTGGTTCGGTTTTGTCAAGTTTTTCGGGTTTTCGGGTTTCTGTTACTTACATATTTAGTAAATATATATTTAGTAAAAATATAAAAAATTGACAAACATATTATCGATTAAAATATTCATATGAGAGAATTCTATTAGTAACACATAGTAATAGTTATTTTTTTAGTCGTCTGACAATAATTTTTCGTTGATATACACTTTCAAGTTAACCAAATTTAGTAATTAAACATAAAAATTAATATGATACTTAAATATTAGTAATCACTTCACATTCGAAAAAGATATAAGATTTTAATAGATCTTAACATATAATATGAATATGGAAAAATAAAGAGATAGATGCATTTTAGTAATACTTGATAAGAAATGGATCATACAACCCATTATTTAAGGTCAATAAATATGGAGCACTTCATATTCTATTAAAAGTTATATCCCGCAAGAGAATCCTAAATATTTCTACAGATTTTTTAAAGAAA
The DNA here is from genome assembly GCF_000390325.3 of Nicotiana tomentosiformis. Taxonomy (NCBI): domain Eukaryota; kingdom Viridiplantae; phylum Streptophyta; class Magnoliopsida; order Solanales; family Solanaceae; genus Nicotiana; species Nicotiana tomentosiformis. Next base: position 146,763,237 of record NC_090812.1, on the reverse strand, counting down.
ATTCTATATAAAATATTAAAAGTATATATAAAAATTATATATTTATATGTCGGGTTAGTTCGGGTTTTTTTACTCAATACCAAACCAAATCAAACCAAACCAATCGGGTTTTTTAATCAGTTTGATTTAAATTTTTGGTTTGGTGCAATTTTTCGGTTCGGTTTGTATACCCCTAGCGTGAACTATGATCCTCTTGAAGGTTTAACTCCCTCAACCCATCGACATTTGGAACACAAATCTGGTCTTAAAGCCGCATAATACCATCATCTCCAATCATAACCTCCATAGCACCACCCTGCTGCACCGTGTCTTTCAACACCAATAAGTGAGCATCATCAAACTGGCGAGCCTTAATACACTCCAACAACAATGATTGTGCCACAACACAAGCAAGAACCCCGCTAGGATCCGAAACATCCAACCTCACGAACTGATTAGCCAAGACATGAACATCCATGGATAGTGGTCTCTCCACTGCCGATAAATATGCCAAACTGCCTATACTCTCTGCCTTCCTACTCAATGCATCAGCCACTACACTGACCTTCCCCGGATGATATAGTATGGTGATATCGTAGTCCTTCAGTAACTCTAACCATCTCCGTTGTCGTAAATTAAGGCCCTTCTACTTGAACAAGTGCTGGAGACTCCGATGGTCGGTATAGACCTCACACGGAACGCCGTAGTGATATTGCCTTCAAATCTTCAGCGCGTGAACAATGGTTTTCAACTCTAAATCATGTACAGTGTAATTATTCTCATGAACGTTCAACTAACGAGACGCGTAGGCAATCACCCTACCGTCCTGCATCAATACCGCACCAAGCCCAATATGCGATGCATCACAATACATGGTATACGATCCCGAACCTATAGGCAACACCAATATTAGGGTTGTCGTCAATGAAGTTGTAAGCTTCTAAAAGCTCACCTCACACTGGCCAGTCCATCTGAAAAGAAAACCCTTCTGAGTCAGCTTGGTCAATGGGGATAAGATAGATGAAAACACCTCTTCGAACCGGCGATAATGTAGCTGATGTAGGTCTAGGCCAGATCTAAACTGGCTCAATCTTCATAGGATCCACTTTGATACCCTCGGAACACACGACATGGCCCAAAAAGGCAACAAATTGTAACCAGAACTCACACTTCAAAAACTTAGCATATAACCGACGATCCTCAAAGTCTGAAGTACAATCCGTAGGTGCTGCTCATGCTCATCTCAACTGCAGGAGTAAACCAAAATATCATTACTGAAGACGATCATGAAAGAATCCATATAAGGCTTGAACACCCGATCCATCAAATCCATAAAGGTTGCCGGGGCATTGGTTAAGACAAATGACATCACTAAGAACTCATAGTGATAATATCGAGTCCGAAAAGATGTCTTAAGAACATTCGATGCCCTAATCTTCACCTGATGGTAGCTAGATCTCAAATCAATCTTGGAAAATACCTTGGCACCCCGAAGCTGGTCAAATAAGGCATCAATCATCGGCAACATGTACTTGTTCTTAATAGTGACCTTGTTCAGCTGCTGATAATCTATGCACACCATCATCAATCCGTCTTTCTTCTTCACAAACAACATCGGTGCACCCCGAGGTGAGACACTAGGTCTAATGAATCTATTGTCAAGTAAATCTCGCAACTATTCCTTCAATTATTTCAACTCAACTAGAGCCATACGTTGTGGTGGAATATAAATAGGTTGAGTGCCCGTAACCAAGTAAATGCAAAAGATGATATCTCTGTCGGGTGGCATACCGGGAAAGTCTGTACGAAACACCTCTGGGAACTCTCTCACCACTGGAACTCAATACATAGAAGGCACCTCAGCACTAGAATCATGGATATTAGCCAAATACGCCAAACACCCATTATCGATCATACATCGACCTTCACATATGAAATGACCCTACTAGTGGAGTGACCAAGAGTCCCTCTCTACTCCACCCTAGGCAACCCCGCATGGCTAACGTCACAGTCTTGGCATGACAATCCAAAATAGTGTGACACAGTGACAACCAATCCATGCCCAAAACCACATCAAAATCCATCATATTAAGTAACAGAGGCTCAACCCTAATCTCATATCTCCCAATAGTGACCAAACAATAGTGATAGATATGGTCTACCATAATAGAGTCCCCAACGAACTTAGACACATAAACAGGAGTACTCAAAGAATCACAAGACATATCCAAATATGAAGCAAAATAAGACGGCATATACGAATAAGTGAGCCCGCGTCAAATAAAATTGATACATCTATATGGAAAATCGGAACAATACCTCTGATGACTGCATCAAACAACTCTACCTCAAGTCTACCCGGATATGCATAGCAACGAGGCTGAGCCCCGCTTATCTGACCTTCACCTCTCAGACGACCTCTTATTGGCTGACCTCCAACTCTAGCTGTCTGACCCCTACCCCTAGCCGACTGGGCAGGTGACGAAGAAACCGATGCTGAAATCATGGCATGAGTACCCTGTTGTGGCAAGCTACTCTGTGACCTAGCGCAAAACCTCGCGTCGTGCCTCGGGACACCACAAGTACAACAAGCCCCCAGCTAATGTAACTTCTGACCTTGGAACTAACTCTCTCAACCTGATTAACCACCGTGATGACTCTGAATCGGAGGTGCAGTAATCGGAGCTGAAGGTGCATTGTATGGTAGCTGCTCGGGACGAGGTCCATAAGAACTGTGGCGGCCTAAGGCACCATATGATACCTGAAGCGCTGACTGAACTGTCCTGATAGGATGTACTCTACCAAAATAATCATGCCTTCAGACGGGGCACCACTAAAACCACCAAATTAACGAGAACCTTTCTCAAATGTCGCCTCTCTACACTGGCCACGAATCCTCTCGATCCGCCTAGCAAACTCCACACCCGAGTAAAAGAAAAATCATTCTCGGTCTCTCCAGCCATCTATAGCATGATGCCATAAGTAAGGCCATATATAAACCTTCGCACTCGATCTCTCTCTCTCTCTCTCTCTCTCTATATATATATATATATATATATATATATATATATATATATATATATATATATATATATGGATTATGATAACTACATAGCAGGATAAATCAAAGAATCTGGTCTGATACTGAGTAACGGTCATGTTACCCTGCTGGAGTCGCTCAAATTGGCTGTGGAAGGCCTCTCTATGAGTGAAGGGGATGAACTTCTCCAAGAATAAATGTGAGAACTGAGCCCAAGTGAGAGGAGGTGCGCCTGATGTTCTACACCGAACATACTCCTGGCACAACTTCTTGGCAAAGCCATGCATCTGAAACATTACGAAGTCAACTCCATTGGACTTCACTATATCTATGTTATGCAATACCTCATAGAAATGGTTCAAGAAATCCTAGGGGTCCTTGGAAGGTGTACCACCAAAGCGAGTGGGAAATAACTTGGTGAACTTGTCCAACTTCTTCCGCGCCTCGGACGATATCGTGGGTCCCTTCCCGGACTGTGTAGCAATAACAAGCTGAAATGCTCCAACTGGTGGAACTGCCAGAGTCTGGTACCCATGAGCTATCTGCTCTAGAGTGTGAGTAGCGGTAGTCTAGGCCCCTCCCGTAGCCTGATAGACGACTGATGCCGTAGGGAACACACCGGTCTGGGCCACACTCTCCATAAGGCCAACCAGGCAGAATAGGGCGTCCTAAAGTACTGGGGTAGCAATAAACCCTTCTAGGACCTGAGCTTATCCTACTGGCATGACCAGAATAGGGATCTCCTCCTCCTGCTCGATCTGAGGCTTGACAACAGGTATTGTCGCGCATGCTCTAGACAGAGCTCTACCTCTGGCTCTACCTCGGCCCAGACCTCTAGCCCTAGTAGTGGTTGTAGCCTAGGACTCCGACTCCTTATCAGCTACTAATGTAGTACGTGTACTCACCATCTGTGAGAGAATAAGAATAAAATGATTCAAACTCAATGATAGAATTAATTCGCACAATAGAGAAAGAAAGAAGGTGAAATTTCCTAAAGCCTTATAGCCTCTAGAAGATAAGTACAGACTTCTCCGTACAGATCCTCAAGACTCTACTAAACTTGCTCATGACTCGTGAGACCTAGGCAACGTAGTGCTCTGATACCAACTTGTCACGACCCAAAATCCCAATCAATCGGGGTCATGATGGCACCTAGCATCGCTCGCTAGGCAAGCCAACCCAAGAAATAATACGAAAAGAAAATCAATAAATATCTAACAGCTAAACAAATAACATAACATAAAAACGACTATGTGATAACATAATAAGTTATAAAACTAATAACTAATGTAAACCAACCCAAGATTTGGTGTCAAAAGTACATGAGGATCAAAATTCAAATAATATAAGGTTCTAAAAGAAATATAACACTGACCGAAACAAAATAGAAATAGTATAACGAAAATAGGAAATTGACTCTTAAGGCCTGCGAACGGGATGCAACTCTACCTCTAATCACTATCTGGTATCCGCTAAGTATCTCTCGTAACTCGCGGGTACCAATGTCAAAATCTACATAAGAAATACAGAAGTGTAGTATGAGTACAACCGACCCAATGTACTCAGTAAGTGTCGAGCCTAACCCCGATAAGGTAATGATAAGGCTAAGATAATACACTTACTAAAAATCTGTGTAGTTATATACATAAAGCAACAGAAAACAATAAAGCATCAAAAGTAACAACAAGGTGGGGACATGTACAAAGGTTCAACAAGCCAACAATAAGAATCACCAAGTAAACCTCTTTCAAAATAAGCACTAAAACCATCAAGTCAAGTTCACATTTCAAATATCAAGTCAAAGCAATAAAGTCAACAAATTGCACGACATCACCCTTTGTGCTTTTACTCTCATTATCACCATATATCATAAATGCAAGTGCACAACCTCATCCTTCGTACTTTTACTCTCATTATCACCATATATCATAAATACAAGTGCACGACCTCATCCTTCGTGCTTTTACTCTCATTATCACCATATATCATAAATGCAAGTGCACGGTATCACCCTTCGTGATTTAGCCTCACTTTCACTCAAGCCAAGATATCAATATGTAAACAAGGTACGACAACTCCATTCGTACTTTTTACTCTTCCTTACCAAGAAATCACAATTACACAATACCAAACAAGGTGGGATGCAAATTCAACTTCAAGAATATTATTGAACTCTACTAGTCATTTGAGAATCTTTCTGGAATTAGAACCAACAACTAGTCAACTATTTTTACAAAAAAAAAAAAAAATACATCACAACAATTCTATATAAGAAGTAACTTTAAAGCGAGTAATCAAAGAATTGACAATCTAACTAACGCATGGAAGACACAATAAGCAAATTAACATGGTACAAATAAGGCAAATTTTACCGGCATGCTTATCACATGGACCGATCATATACACTCGCCGCCTTTCATATACGCCACCCCCAACACATAATTCACATAGCAAATAGACTCAATTATACCTTATTTTCCTCAAATATATGTTAATCAAGACACTTGCCTCTTTTCAGATCAATTTAACAATCAATCAAGGCTTTTCCTTCAGAACAAGCCTCCAAACTAACTGAATCTTGCCAATTATTATTCAAACAATTTAAAACAAGCTTTAGAAAATTCACACGATAGAAAAAGGTTCAATTTTAATCATATGTGAAAAAGTTAACAAAAGTCAATCCCGGGTATGATTGGTTGAAATCTGAGTTTCGGAACAAATCCCGATTACGCATTCACTCACGAGCCCATTTATGAGATTTATTTCGAAATTCGACCTCAATTTGAAGTCTAAATCTTAATTTTATAAAATTTCTAAATTCTATCCAAAACTCCTAATCTCTACCTTAAAATCCATAGATTTGATGTTAAAATTCATGGAAAAGTAATTGAAATAGATTGAAAACTAGGTAAAGTTCCTTACCAATAAATTTAGGAAGACAATCCTCTTCAAAAATCGCCTCTAGAGAGCTTAGGATTGAAAATGGTGTAAAATAAGTTAAGTCTTGTTTTTCCAACTTTTATCCAGCTGCAGACGTCGCAATTGCGAACTGTAATTCGCAATTACGATGTTCGCAAAAGCTAACCATTGTTCGCAAAAGCGAGCAACTACCCAGCCCCTATGATATTGCATTTGCAACAAAATGATCACATTTGCGATGAGCCCTTACTCGCAAAACCGAGACAGCCTTCGCAATTGCGAAGACCGTCCAACCCAGCTTCCAGTCGCATTTTCGACCGTCCCATCGCAAAAGTGAAGACCCCCATCTCGTATTTGTGACATATGCATTGCATTTGCGAATATCACAGTCCCTCCCCAGGCATCGCATTTGTGAGCCCAACTTCGTAAAAGCGGGGCTCGCAATTGCGAACATGTCATCGTAATTGTGAGACCTACAAACATGATGTACTAGATTTCCCAACAGTAGTTCAACAATACTTCAAACACATCTGAAACTCATCCGAGTCCGTCGGGCTCCAATTCAAACATTCCCACAAGTATAATAACATCATACCAACTCAATCGCTAACTCAAATTATTAAAATAACATCAAATATCAAAAATCGATCATCAAAACTCAAGAATTTCAAGTTTAAAACTCATTTTTCTAACTTTTCACATAATGCGCTGAAATGCGCTCGGGTCACTAGGGACCCCGACCAAACACGCGTACAAGTCCAAAAATATCGTACAAACCTACCGGAATCGTCAAAATACTTATGCGAGGTCGTTTACCAAAAATATTGTCCATGGTCAACCTTAACCTCAATTTAAGTCAAAAAATACGTTTTCTTCAAAATTTCACATAAAAGCTTTCCGAAAAATGACACGGACCATGCACGCAAGTCATATAACATCAAATGAAGTTATGAGAGGTCTCGAATTATAGAAATAAAGGCTAGTACTCAAAATGATCTATCGTGTCGTCACATCAACCTAACCTCAATAAGTATAAAAAGATAATCATAATGTTTCATTAATATAAATAAAAATAATTAAATCTAGCATTCTTCCTTTGTTTTAATTAAGTTGAGTTTTGCAATTTTACATTTTGAACAGGACTACTAAGCTGTAGTGTCCTCTCTCTTTTTTTTCTTTTTTCTATTTTGTGTGTGGAGCAAGAAAAAGCTTTTTGTTTTAGTTCGAACTGTCGTCACATATAAAATAACGGAGGGTATAAATTTAGCAACCCTTTTTCCACCGGATCCATTGCAGAAAAGGAATAATGTGCAACTTCGAATTGTCAATTATATCCTTTATAGAAATGGCAAACCGATTCGAGGAATTTCTGACACAAGTATTCAATTAGTTCAGACTTGTTTAGTATTAAATTGGAACCAAGACAAAAAAAGTTCTTGCGAAGAAGCCTCTGCTTCTTTTGTTGAAATAAGGACAAATGGTTTGATTCGACATTTCCTAAGAATCAACTTAGTGAAATCCCCTATTTCGTATATCGAAAAAAGGAATGATCCGTCAGGGTCAGCATTACTCTTTGATAATGGATCAGATTGTACCAATATCAACACCTTTTCTTCCATTTATTTCTATTCCAAGGCAAAAATTCAACAATCTCTTAATCAACCTCAAGGAACTATTCATACGTTATTAAATAGAAATAAGGAATGTCAAACGTTGATAATTTTGTTACCAGCCAATTGTTCTCGAATGGGGCCATTCAAGAATGTAAAATATCACAGTGTGTGAGAGAGAGAGGAGCGATGGCTGGCTGTCGACTCTAAACCATGAGTTGAAGCTTATTTAGTACTATGTACAATGTTGACAAGGAAAACATTGGGGGGGGGGGTCGTGCATAATTTATTACTAATAGAAAATTTGCTCTTTTTTGCAAAGTTGCAAGCTTATATCACATTGCCACTTTAACGAGTACTTAATATTTTTAATTTATAGGTTGTGTGTATATGCATCATGCGCCACATATATATAGCAAAATAGTTTATGACTTAGCGCCCGTTTGATTCAGCTGAATTTAAGTAGTGTGACTTAGATACTTTTATTATTTGATATTTGGGTTGATTACAACATAAATCGGCTAGTTTCGAATTTGGAAAACAAGCACGTGATTTAGTTGTAATCACAGCGGACCAATTTTTTTTTTTTAGTTTTGTAAATGAAAAATAACCATTATCATGAATTTTTGAATTTTACAAATAAAATTCCATAACGATGACCTGCAATTTTACCTGTAGAAAGTAAAACTCCATAATAATAATTATTATTATATTTACATAGGCTGAAAGTGGCTATCTATGAATTCTATAAGATTTAGTTTTGTGCAATGTGCACATAGGCCTTCTTAACGTGAATAAAATCTTACAAAATTGGAAGATTTTCGCAAAATAGGATCATTTATTGCCATGGTTTATATTTTGATCTTATTAAGCAAAATTAAAATCATTTACTGCCAGAATTTTAAAGTATGTTGTCAAAATGTTAAAGCAAGTTGCTAGAATTTTAATGTACTCAACCACAATTTTAAAGACGCTGCCAAAATTTTAAAGTATACTGCCAGAATTTATAGAATGACACCAGAATTTTGAAGCACGTTGTCAGAATTTGAAGTATGCTGTCAGAATTTTTTTAATATAATCAAAATATAAACGGTAATTCGAAAAAGATCTATCAAGACGGAATTTCCAGTATAAAATATGACTTGTTGCAATAGAAAAATCCATACCTACAAAGCAAATACATCACGGACAGAATTTTTCCTGTTTAGGTAACAGAAACAAAAAGACTATTATAATAATGTTTCCACCAATCCCCATTATACAAAAGCATGTGACTAAACTTCGACAGGCTATTTTAATAGACTTTCGTGAACCATTCTTTTCGCTGATTGTAGTGGCTACTATGAAATAAAATTAAACATAATAGATTCCACCCTAAGAAAAAGAGTATCATTAGCTGTGACCAAGTTCCAAGTTGGTAACTAAATATCAAGGCTTATGTCATTGTTATTGCTATTATAATCTTTATATATTAATATTAAATAGGTTAAAAGAATTATTACAATTGAAATTAAAATAAGGGATGTGTAATGATTCAAAATCCATCAAAATCGTGACGTCATCTAATACAATCTGCTAAAGCGAACCAACCAACATACCAATCAACAAAACAAAAAAAGCCTACAAAGTCTCATGAAATATCATAAATGAGTCAATATAAATAGGAAAATATGATAAGCAATCCCAAAATGTCACGTCAAAATCCCAACCAATCAGAATCGTGATGACGCCTAACACTACTTGTTTGACAAGTCAACACACAATAGATAAATATGATGCACTGCAATGAATGGCTGACTATAGAATAATAACATAAGTAAAAGTCATTCTGAGATAAACATAATAAGTCTAAAATCCATATCTAATGGAAACCATCCCAAGATGTGGAATCACAAGTACATGAGCTTCTAGAGTTTACTACATATATTGTTTTAAAAAAAATAACATTGTCCAAAGAATGGAAACAATACAATAGAAGTAAGAAGATGACACAAGGCAGGTGAATGAAACGCAGCTCTACCTCGGATCACCTGCTCGATATTTGCTAAGCACCTCTTGGGACTCTGTTGGTACCGAAAAACTGGATATGCACAAGAAGTGCAGAAATTTAGTATGAGTACAACTGACCCAATGTACTCAGCAAGTGTTGAGCCTAACTCCGATGATATGGTGATGATGCTAAGACAAGACATCTACGATAAACCTATGCAGTTATATATTAAGAAGTAACGAAATAACAAGTAAAGTGTCAAGTATAAAGACTAGATAACAACAACTAAAAGAATAACAAGTACGCAAGTAAAGGGGCTTAAAGCGAAAACATAGCGTAAAGTGACAACAACTCCGAACAATCATTCAAAAGTAGATAATGAAGCCATAAAATCAAGCTCACATTTCAATATCAAAGTAAAGAGTAATGAAATCAACAAAATTGCACAGTATCACCCTCCACCATCGTACTTTCGTAAATAATATTTGAACCCATAATTTTAAAAATATAACAAGTTTAATATTAAAATTTTAAAGGTTAAACTCATAGTGTTTAATTCCTAAACCTCTATTTGGCAATATGGATTCACAATAATAGATCTGTGTCGCCCTAGTTTAATCCAACGGTTAGGATGAATTGCGGAAGCTAGAATCCATAAAAAGAAAGTTCTGTACCAACTGTAAAAAGTTTATATTAGGGGAATCTTGGATTGGTAGTTCTGAAATTTATGTCAAGAAGTCAGGGTCAAAATTTGCTCTATTTTGAATCTTTAGGAGTAAAAAATAGATTTTGTTTATCCAAATAGGACAAAAGCTACTGGAATGTGGTCTTCTGGCCATATATTCTCATCTAAAGTCATTTTCAAACATGCAAACTTGCAAATTCAAATAGACCCACATTAACCTTATTCATTGTGCTATAATGTCATATCGATCTTAACATCATGCTATATCCAATCAGGTTATCACAGAGCTTTTGTTGCTATATACGTATCAGTATTTCCCTGGTTAATTACTCTATCCGGTCTATTTTAATTAATTTTTTGATATTTTTATTTGATTTTTTTGAATATCAAAAAGAAATTAATTTTTTTTTTTAAAATTGCCCTTCGAGTAAAGAGTCTAGGAGTATGTGTTGTATTTTCAATGAATAAATTAAGGTTAATAAAGTCAATTTTATTCATAATTAATGTTAAAAGATATTTTTTTTAATGCGTGTGAAAATAATAAAAAAAATAATTAAAATAAATTGGAGGAAGTATTTCTTTATTTTTTTCTTCAATTAAAAACACTCACAAAAGTAACAATAATGATGATGGAACCCTATAATGTGAGTCTAGTGATCAATGAAGTAAATACAAATTATAAATATAAGATGATTTATTTTTATACGCCTAAGTTTTGAAAATAGATTTATTCGATATTTATGCTTGTGAGAGGCAATAGATACTCGATATGATAGTCGAGATGTGCTCAACTTAATCCCAACACTACAGTTAGCATTAAAAAAAAAAAAAAAAAATAATAATAATAATAATAATAATAATGGTGACTTAGTGATAATATGATGATAATGATGGTGGTGAACTGTCACATTTAGAGAAGGCCTTAAAGGGGAGATTAAAAACTTTAGCATGTGGAGATTCACAAGCTCGCAACCTTTTGGGGCAGAGTGGTCAATATAAAAAAGTAAATCTTCAATAAAGAAGGGATATTCTATCGAAAAAAGTAGTTATAGAAACTTCAGAACTTATTATAAAATATTCCATAGTCCTACCTGTAATTCCATTTGGCTTTTACTTTTCTTTCTTTTTTATTCCCTCCTCTGCCCACCAATTGGCCAAAAAATTCATTTCTGCCCTTGTGTTGGTTGTCTTCTATTTTAGGGAAAATGAGAGGTTTTCTTTTTTATATTGCCGGTTGGGTAATTGAGCAATAAAGAGGATTTGGAGTCTGGAACTAAAGTGACGCAAAATCTAATTCGAAGAACCAAAGTAATTTAAAAAAACCATTTCTACCTATAGCGCATGCCATGGACTATACCAGCATGGCCAAATGTCCGTTAGCCTAGACGTTTGGTAAAGCTGGTATAGCGCATGTCAGGCATGCGTTATAAGTAAGATATGTTTTTTTTTTTTTTTTTGCATTACTTTGGTTCTTCGAGTCGAATTTTGGGTTACTTTTATTTTGTACTCTAGACATGAGAGGACATCAATGCCAGAGCTAGAAGTCTTTGCGGGTTTGATCAAATATAATAGCTTTTGATTAAATAATATATTTTTATTAAAAAATTTATTAAATATATATAAATATTAAATCTAGAATTCAATGTAGCTCTTAAACTATTGTTCTAGAATTCAGATTCCACAAAATTAAAATTCTGACTCCGCCACCGAAGAATAGTCGAGCCAGCTTGGTGCACTGAATTAGCTATGGTACAGACTGCAGAGTCAAGCTCAACCGAATAGTCTTAAATAGATAATTTGAATTGCATAAATAAAATATACCATTCACACTCCACATTACCATAAAGTATGCTTTGTTATGAAATAAAAATAATTTAGTAAAATATGAACAAGAACAAGTTATGAAATAAAAGCAATTTAGTAAAATATGAACAACAAATAGAGATAGAGAGAAGGAAGAGTATTTCTTCTTCAATTGTGTGTATTTTCTTATCTATTACAAGGCCTTTATATAGGCATGAAAAGTGAAGAAAAATATGTCATTGAATATGTCATTAAGCATAGAAATATGTCATTGAATATGTCATTAAGCATTTGAGAAGATCATGGAGGAAGAGTAGACATCCACCATAATTTGATTTTTCTTATAACACTCCCCCTTGGATGTCCATAGATAATATGCCTCGTTAAAACTTTATTAGGAAAAAACCCTATGAGAAAAAAATCTTAGTGAAGGAAAAAGAGTACATTTAGAAATACGCCTTTTGGTTGCCTCGTTAAAAACCTTGCAAGGAAAACCCAGTGGGACAAAACCTTGTAAGGAAAAAAGAGTACAACGCGTATTAACTCCCCCTGATGAGAGCATCAATTCACATCCTTGAGCCTTCGTATCCCAATCTTGTACACTAGTTTCTTGAAGGTTGACGTCGGTAGAGATTTGGTGAACAGATCAGCCATATTATCACTTGAACGGATCTGTTGCACATTGATATCACCATTCTTTTGAAGATCATGTGTGAAAAATAACTTTGGTAAAATTTGCTTTGTCCTATCTCCTTTATGAATCCTCCCTTCAATTGGGCTATGCATACTGCATTGTCTTCATACAAAATTGTGGGTAGTTTGTCACACTTCAAACCACATTTGTCTCGAATAAGATGTATTATAGACCTCAACCATACACATTCTCGACTTGCTTCATAAATAGCAATTATCTCAGCATGATTAAATGAAGTAGCCACGATTGATTGCTTAGTCGATCGCCAAGATATGACAGTGTCTCCATATGTAAACACATAGCCTGTTTGAGATCGAGCCTTGTGTGGGTCATATAAATACCCAACATCGGCATAACCAACAAGACCGGGACTGCAATCATTGCCATAAAATAATTCCATATCGGTAGTCCCTTTTAAATACCGCAATATGTGTTTGATTCCATTCTAATGTCTCCTTGTAGGAGCATAGCTATATCTTGTTAAGACATTAACTGAAAAAATTATGTCAGACCTTGTAATGTTAGAAAGATACATTAGTGTACCAATTGCACTAAGATATGGTACTTTGGAACCAAGAAGCTCTTACATTATTTTTATGAGGTCGAAAATGATGTGCTTTATCCATATATAATCGCTTTAAAATCATTTTAGTTAATGCTAGTTGATGGACAAAAATTCCATCTTTCATATACTCAATTTGTAGACCAAGACAAAATTTTGTCTTTCCAAGATCTTTCATTTCAAATTCTTTCTTTAATTAGTCTACTGCTTTAGGAAGCTCCCTGGGAGTTCCAATGATATTTAAATCATCAACATACACGGTGATTATAATAAATTTAGATCCAGATCTTTTTATAAAGATACAAGGACAAATTGAATCATTCTTGTACCCTTCTTTCAACAGGTACTCACTCAGGCGATTATACCACATGCGCCCTGATTGTTTCAATCCGTATAAGAATTTTTGAAACTTTATTTAATAAATTTCTTTGAAACCTTAATATGCTTCAGAACAATTTAAATCCTTCAATGATTTTCATTATACGCATATCACATTTTTCTTGTATTGCCGGATTAAAACCTGAAATGGCGACATCCACCACAGGAGAACATGTCTCTATATAATTAATGCCAGAATATTTATAAATTTTCTTGTGACACAAGTCATCTTTATGTTTATCGACTTTACCTTTTTTTTTCGCACAAGAACACATTTATACCTCCACTAGCTTTATACTTTCAGATGTTGGGACTATCCGTCCAACTTCATATTTTTCAGGTAAAATTAATTTTCATTGCGTATTTTTTATTTGGCCAATTATTTATCTGTCCAAATTTCATGACAGATTTGAGCTCAAGATCCTCGTCAATATTAATAATATTGAGCGCTACATTATATTAACAATATCGTCAACGATCATTTTATATCGGTTCTATTATTACCCAATAAAGACATAACTTATTGAGATCTCTTTATCTTATTATCTTCAGGTACCTGAGCCTCTCCCATGAGGTCTTATGAAGTGTTATGTCGTGGTGCTCTTCTAGAGCACTTGCCTCCTTATTATGACCATCTTGAACATTTGCTCCTCTCCTTCTTCAAGGAGTTTTATCTTTGGAACTGATTAGTCTATTATGCTTCATGCATGCCATATACTCTATTCATTATGAACTTTATTTTATTTGGAGCATTAGCAGCTGAATATGATATTTAGTTTTGGGTCAGCAAATACGCCTGGCAATATTTTGCAATTGAATTATCACTTGAACTTCAAGTTCACATTTTCTCGTACGAGGATCTAGATGTACTCATAATAATTCATTATATGCATTACTTTTTCAGCTGCCCATTTTCTCCCCCTATTGTTGGGATCACCAACAAATATCACTAGCCTTATTTGGGGATCCATCTTTGTGCATTGTGGTGGAACAATTAAATCATATAGCACATTCATATTTCTAGATGAAAATTATTTGGTTTCTGACCCTGAACCTATTGTGATAGGGAGAACTTATCATAACTTGGCTAGATGCGTACACGTGCTGTTGTATATTAAATAATACATCACATACCAAATTTTATTTTGGCAATTTTGTTCTCATAACCAATGGTTTAGATATAATTGGAGGCATACAATTTTTGCTAAACCAACTTGGATTTAAACCAGTATTATCAAGATAAATCATCATAATTTATATTCTGGAACTGTGCTCTAATAATTTGAGCAATCAATCTTGTAAAAGCCAAACTGCAAGTTGATAACAAATACACATGTGATCATAGAATAGATGCATCTATTAAAATCATATAATAGTAAACGGTCCACATGGAAGGTGACTGGGCCCATAAATTTATCACCTTTTATTCATTCTATAAATCAAGGGATTCAATCCCAGCTTTAACTGGTATATCATGAGAATAAGCAGCAGAAGAGAATTCTTGAAGAATCTTATATTTCTTCAATATATGCCAATGTAATTCTCAATTAATTTTTCGCATCATAATTGAACCGAGATGGTCAACCGGTCATGCCAACTAATATTTATTTCAGTAAACCTCTAGTTTACTTGTGGCTTGTGATTGCATCATCATGTTTGTACTTGTGTAGTACAAATAAAAGAAAAGTCATGTAACATTTTATATTTACCTGGTATGATTATAGTAATATAAAGATATTCAATCTTCTTTTCATTTATATTCTCAATATGCCAACCACTTTGGCTAATATATTCGTAAATCAAAATGTTTCTTTTGAGACTTACTACAAGATTAATGTCATGAACAATTTCATTCATTCGGGTAGTAACAAATTAGTTCTTTCAGATCTCTTAACTACTTTTGTACTACAAGATCTTTTGTCACACCATCCATATAATGAATGTCTCCTTCACAAAGAGAATCATATCATAATAATTTTCATGTTTAAAATCATCATAAGAAAAATAATTTCTTGCTTTAATTTTGCTTTTAATAACTTTCATAAGGCTTGACAAAATATTTGGCGTATCACATGTATGCGACCAATGATATATTCATGTAACTACACAATAATATTCATTATCTTTCTTTGTCTCAAACCTCCCTTAGAGGTGAGTTGTAGTATTTATCCAACCATGCACAAGTACATTATTATGCATAATCTTTATCACATATATATTTTCACATTCACTTTCAGGAATGAGTATGCATTTTCAATGTTTATCACAAGTCACATTCTCTTCAAAGAATGGAGTATAATCATAAAATGTGCTTTGTTATTTTTTTTAATACCCATTTGATGGTAAATATTGTCTTGTTCTCCCTTTTTATAATTACCATAGTGATAACTATTATTATTTTAGCCTTTCGCACGCCCACATTCATTTTTTAACCACTTGTCTTTATTTAGACTTATCATGCACTGCTATCACATTCACTTCAAGAATGGAGCAAATCAAGTAGGACAAGCTTCATGCTTTTCATGAAAAATATATATATATATTACATAAGGCTCATTATTTTATATTTTATCACATTCATTAATTTATAATTTTATAAACATAAGGCTATCACATTCAATACGGAGGAATGAGCCTTATGTTTCCAGCAAAAATATTTAAGGCTTAATGCATAATTGTGACTATTATAAATTATAACTATAATGAGTTTATATTGATTGTGTATTCCAATACCAAATTTGCAAGGTACTGTAAAATCGCCTATATATTTGATAATTTTGCTTTCAATGAAATACATCATGTGATGGTAAAAATATTATTACTAAATTACCTTAATAATTATCTATCATAGTATGTAAAAGGTGAGAACATATATATACGTTGGAATATTATATTTGTCCTATAAGAGATGTAGCAAATAAAGACATACCTTTCCAGTTCTTTATTTCAGTGGATACAATTGAAAAAAAATATTTTAACTAAATACTGCACATAAAGTTAATGCAAAGATATGAAAGTATGAATGGGTTTAGATGGATGTAAAACTTATCTTTGTATTATCATCCAAGACATTTTTCATTGTACTTGATCTCATTGTCTGCTTATAATTTACATAGTCTTGACGTAGAAGATCATGAAATGAGCAATTCGTGCTGATAACGTGTTATAAAATAAAAGCAATTTAGTAAAACATGAACAAGAACAAGTTATGAAATAAAAGCAATTTAGTAAAATATGAACAAGAAATAGAGATAGAGAGAAGGAAGAGTATTTCTTCTTCAATTGTGTGTATTTTCTTATCTATTACAAGTCCTTTATATAGGCATGAAAAGTGAAGAAAAATATATCATTGAATATGTCATTAAGCATAGAAATATGTCATTGAATATGTCATTAAGCATTTGAGAAGATCATGGAGGAAGAGTAGACATCCACCATAATTTGATTTTTCTTATAACATGCTTAAGTTAATATATGATTAAAAATTATTATATCTCATAAAAAAGTGCAAAGAAATACAATCAAGCTGAGCTTAGTTGGGTCGAGCTTTAGCCTACTTAGTTTCAGCTTGCCCCAGTCTTATATAAGTTATAAAGAAGGATTCTTTCGTACGATAAAAATGGTCCTCTCCTCATAAAAGAAAATAATTTAGGAATTGAGTTTTCTTTTATCTTTGTTAGATTATTATTACTACTCCATTAAAAAAAAAGAGAAATTGGATTCTCCCCCTAGCTTTGCACTTTTTTTTTTGGACAAAAACATCTTTATCTTTGCCTTTGTTTCTCCCCCTAGATTATTATTACTACTCCATACAATTTGATATAAATCGTGTAGGAAAATAAAAATATGTGTATTCTTGACTATGAGAATGAAAAATAGTGAACAAAAAGAATGAGTAAAACAAGCACCAGGGATTCTCTTTTCCTGCCCTGCCTTTGATCTTTTTTTGTCATCCCTCTTATAGTAGAGGGATCCTACTTTATATACAATAAAAAAATACATAGTGGAGAGCCCATGATTTATTGTCTTTTTCTCGATTTTCGCTAAGATTCTCTCCCATAGTGCGGTTGCAACGGCCCTAATCTGCAAGCTCGATACTGGCTCGAGCTCAGTGTTGGATCGAGCCCTCGGCCTTGGTCCGAGCTCGATTCTGACTTGGGGTCTCGATATTCAGGGTGAATGTTGGTTGGTCCATGCATCTTCGATAATCTCCGCTTTGCCTCGTAGTTCGATTTGGATATGGGCTCGATAATCATATCGAGCTTATCATTTGATCGGTCTTGGAGCTCGAAGTTCGCCGCCCTTACTTCGGATCTTGACCGAGCTTGTCATGCAGATATCCTTTGATCGAAATATTATCGTCTCGATCAGTCCGTACGACTGACTCGAATCGGTTTTGACCGTATACAGCCTTAATTGTAGGTTTTAAATTTTATTAAGAATGTCTATTTTCCTTGTCATAAGAACTTAGTTTTCATAAATTTGTTTAGTTTCTCTTCTTTCCATCAAAGTTTAAGGTCAACATCAATCATTTTCCACTATTATCATCAATGTCATTTTGTTTGAGAAAACTACGTTTGTGGGGAAGGAAAGATTTCTTTATCATTTCGTTTTTGCTTTTTCTCTAGTTTTGTAGGTTCTTTATGAAATTGGCACCACATGGCACATGCACTTAGATTGAAGAGAGAGAGAGAGAGAGAGTAATGCAATGGCTAAACTAATGTTTTGCTAATTTTCAGCTTACAACATCTTCCTCTTTAACTTATATGTATATTTATGAATGCATATGAGAGTATATGTTTTGGTAAAATAAATTGAGCTAAGTGAATTTGCTTAAGTGGCAAGAGTGCTCTACTTCCAAGTTCCAACCGATCATGTTTCCCTTTTTTCTTCTTTAAGACTTCTAAATATATTTCAATAAGACCATACTCTCTAATCTCTATTAGAGTTAATCGATCAAAGTTACAAATTATTATTCCGTTTTCAATTTGTTTCAATCTATTTGGAGTATGACGGTTAAGTTGACAAATTTTCAGTGCGACCTCGGACACAAATTCTTTAAGTTTTTTGTATATATTTAGAAATTATATAAGAAATATTATACGTCACAATAGTTAACAATTCAAAAAAATTATAAATTATTTATAAAAAATATGATTAAAGAAAACCTTATTTGATTCCCGTAAAAAATATAATCACATTCACTAGTAAATACATTCTTCCTTTGCAATTAGCCCCAACCAAAAAAAGAAAAAACACATTTGTAACTCAAACTAAAATTAAGAAGTTGGGGATTATTGTAAATTAACCTTTTTCCTCCTCCTCAAATTACCATTTTACCCCCCCCCCCCCCCCCCCCAAAAAAAAAAAAACTCCCCTTCTTTTCTCCCTCCTAACATTCTTTTCTAACCTTCCTTTCTTCACATGCACTCCCATTAATCTTTTTAGAAGTTAGAATCAAGACAAAGGATCAGTTAGATTTGAGATACTCCCCACTCCACCCCCCACCCCCACCCACCCACACCCACCTCACCTCTCTCCTCTGCTGTCCCTATCCCTCTTTTTTTTTTTTTCTGGTCCTCCAGAATTCTTTTGCTAGATATGATATGCAATACTATTTCTTTCAAATACAAATCCAGCCATTGGAATAAAAAATATACAAAACCAGTTCTTAGTGTCCTTTTTCTCTGTTTCTTCTACTTCCATTAAATGGCTGCTGAAAGTTCTGAAAAACAAATATGTGAAGAAAATGAGGATGATGAGGTTAGCAGTAATGAAGTAGTTAGTAGAGAAGAGATTCAAGCTGCCATTGATAAAGCTGTAGAGCTCAGAGCTATTCATGCTGCTTTATTACAGGGTATTAATAGCCCTGCATCTAATCTCAAGTTTCCTTCTTCTTCTTCCCCTGCTTCTGATTTTCCTCATCAATTCTCTGCTCAAGATTATCCCATTTTCACTCCAGTAAGTTCTCTTCTTTTCCTTCTTCTTCTTTGCTATTGGCTTCTTATTAACTTCATGGGATTTCTCCTTCATAGATTTGCAGTACACCCATTTTGTTATTAATTCATTTCTTTTGTCCAAATGGGGCCTAATTTACTCTCTTAATCTTACTGTCTGTTATATTTTTATTTTGAAGAATTAACTTAAATAGTCATCCACCTAATCATTTAAATTAGAAGCAGTTTGGCGCTGTGTATAATCAATATATAATTTTTGTATACAGGCTATGAAAAATAAATACTCATTCCGTTTCAATTTATGTGAACCTATTTTTTTTTTAATTTTTGCCAAAAAGAATGACAATTTTACTTATTTGGAAACAATTTACCTTTATGCAATAATTTTTATCCACACAAAATATATAAACTTCATTTTACACCACAATTTCAAAAGTCTTTCTCTTCTCTTAAACTCCGTACCCAATCAAATAGGTTCACGTAAATTGAAACGGGGAGTAGTAAATTTTGCCTGCTATTTGTGTTAAAATTCCTTACTATTTTGTGGTCACTTATACCTTTGAAGCTTGCTGATCAGGCCCAATTTCTTCAATTTGGTTTCCAAGCCCAACTGTAGTTCGGTTTACAACAAATTGTCTCATATTTACCCTTAATATTAATAGAGCTCAACGCGAATTGGTGGATTTCTCGTGTCATAATATTTCTGGAAAAAAGTCCAAATCTACCCATCTATTTTTTCTTATGGTTTAAAATTACCCTATGTTATCCTTCATGTTGAAGCTCACAGATCAAGGACAAATACGAGCCAATTTGCCAACACCAAGGATATAAATAACCCTGAAAGGAGTTTTGGAGCAACGGTAAAGTTGACTCCGTGTGATCTACAAGTCATGGCTTCAAGTGGCAGAAGCAGCCACTAATAATTGTATTAGGGTAGGCTGTCTGCATCATACCCCTTAGATGTGGCCCTTCCCCGAATCCTGCGTTAATGCAAGATGCTTTATGCACCGAATTGCCTTTTAAGCGCATGAACAACCCCAAAATATAACAAGAGATAAAATTAAGGTATATATATCATGTAATAAAAGGGTAATATTATATCATGAAAGTAACATATATTTAGTGACTGCTCTAATATATACTGTTTTTAAATCAACTTTTGATGGAAATCCATCAACAAACTTTCTTGAACCATGGTTCTTGCATTTGGTGGGGGGTTTTGGTCCATGTAATTATATAATCTGATGATCTGTTTAGAAGTCTGTGTTTGACCAAATCTTGAATAAGAATTTTCTTCCTTAACTTCAAGGATACTCTTCAGATACTACTTCTAAGGAAAGGTTTTAGATGTCAAACTTACAAAAGGGTAATATTATTACTGATTATCCTTTTCGGATTCTCTGGATAATTTCTGTATCACACTCTTATGCTGAATTAGAGACAACTTATTCAATAACTGATCCAATGTACCAATAGATGTAGGGAATTGGCATTCCAACACATAATCCCATAGGGGATTCATTTTGTTTATGCCAATGCTATAGTAGAATGTGAAGAACAAGGATCATGAAATTAAGCTTTTAGAGGGTGTTAATGGAGTGAGAGGAGTTGCCGTGTTTGAGCTTGATTTTCTTATGGCCTTTTTAGAAGGATGTAGGGTTCTTTTTATAGTCGTTTGTTGTGCTCAACCAACCGGCTAAAAGAATGAAAATGGTTGAGAAGACGGCGGAACCATATATCCCTAGTTTTAGTGAGTTTGTTGCCGTCCTGGAGCGTCAATGTCATTACCAGTGCCAGAGCCAGAATTTTGAGAGTCAAAATATAAAGAAGCAAAATCATGTAGAAGCTAAAGAGATTCAACATATAGTATATATACATAAAAAAGTAAAAGTATCTATGTAGTGTAATTTCCTGCATCACTTAAACAAAGGTGGTCCGCCACAGGTCGTTATGGTTGACTTGGTCCATAACGACGTGCCATGCCGGCTGGTACGTTGAGTCGAGTCGTGCCTTCTCATTTGGCGGGGGTGTTCTTGGCGTTGGATTGCTGTTGCACCATGCCCAAGATAAATTTGGCTTCCAGTGTCCTTATTTGGATCAAAATTGGCCTTAATCTAGTCCCATAGTACAGTTCCTTTAGAAATGGTCTAGTATTTCAATCTGCTTTCTCCAATTGAGATTAGTTTGATTCACCAAGTTTGAATGTTTGCAGAGTTATGAAGATGTTCCATTACCTGGACCAAAACAACTACATTTGGACAATCGAACCTACGCTGAACTTTGGGATGATTATGGCCTTGGAGGAGTGGGAAATGGCGATGAAGCCAGTTTGTCGAATTACAGAAAGACGAATTCCTCCTTGAGGATTGGAATTTCACCCAACTTGATCAAGTCAGAACCCCATACCTGTCCAGCTGATGATCAGAGATCGGTCACCGGTTCTTGTACTGATCAAATCACTCTGCTTAGAATAGCCTCTCCTGGTGGTGATTACTCCAAGTCCAGGAGAAATTCTTTAGAAGTGAGATCACTTTCCTCTTGCAATAGGTGTAAACCTGCTACTATAATAAGTACTGAGATAGACGGAGCTAGCAAGAGCGGGAAGAGCTCGAATGTAATCATGCCATTGACAGATTCACACTCTTTAAATCAATTGCAGCCGAAAAGTAAAGGGCTGAACTTGTCGTGGTTGTTCCCTAAGCTAAAGAAGAAAAACAAGAATGAAAATTCACCAAACAGGACAGAATCCAAGGTCTCTCAGATTGTTAAGGATATTGGATTGGTTTCTATTGAAATGTTAAAGAAAGAACTCGTGCAAGCAAAAGACAGCAGAGATGCAGCGTTGATGGAAGTCGGGGAAATGAAGTCATCTTTAGGAGAGCTAAAGGAAAAATTGGAGTACTTAGAAACTTACTGTGAGGAACTCAAGAAAGCCTTGAGACAAGCAAAACAATCAAAGGATTCTCAAGTATCCAAAATGCTTATAGATATTCCGAGAAGGGGAGAATCTATGGATGGGGACGGAGAAAACACGATTCCTGTTAGTGAAGAGGTAATGGTTGAAGGATTTTTGCAGATGGTATCAGAATCAAGACTATCCGTAAAGCAATTCTGCAAGATTCTTATTGCACAGGTTGAAGAGACAGACAAATCTTTAACCGATAACTTAAATCATCTACTTCAACCTTACAAAATTTCTCTAAACTCGAAGCACTCAAAGGCAGTCCTATACCATATTGAAGCCATCATAAACCAGTCCCTATTCCAAGATTTTGAGAACGTTGTGTTCCAAAAGAATGGCGCGCCAAAACACTTGGACCCTCAACAAGATTGCCACGATCACTTCTCGTCCTTTGTCTTGTTGAGGAACCTAAGCTGGAATGAAGTGTTAAGAAAAGGGACCAAGTACTACAGTGATGATTTCAGCAAATTCTGTGATCAAAAGATGAGTTGCATTATCACAAGTCTCAACTGGAATAAGCCATGGCCAGAGCAACTACTTCAGACATTCTTTATTGCTGCTAAGTGCATTTGGTTGCTGCATTTGCTCGCCTTTTCGTTCGATCCTCCACTTGGGATTCTGAGGGTTGAAGAGAATACAAGTTTTGATAAGTGTTATATGGAGGACATTTTGGGAGATAGGCAAAAATCACAAGGTTCAAACAAGGTTAAGATCATGGTAATGCCTGGTTTCTATGTGCAAGATAGAGTACTTAGGTGTAAAGTGATTTGCAAGTATAAATCTACAGCCTAATTAGGATCTCTTTCTGAATTCATTTTTCTTTGAAATTTTTCTCTTTAGCAGGCAATCTAACTTGTAATGTTGATCCTATGCTAATCATATGCTTGTATGCATTCTCTAATATTTATCATTAAATTGTGATTAAATTCTAATATTATAATACTTCTGTTGAATAAATTAAACAATTGCTTGTAATTAGATTATGTCACGACCCGGAATTCCTACCGTCGGGACCGTGATGGCGCCTAACATTTCACTTGCTAGGCAAGCCAATGTTAGAGAATCACTAAACCAAATCCTTATTTTCATTCAGTAAATAACAATAATTAGCTAAGATGAAATATAATAAGTGCGGAATAATATAAAAACTGTATTAATTACTATCACCCGGATCTAGAGTCATAATTCACGAGCATTCTAGAATTTACTACAAGTAATAGTCCCAAAGAAAAATAACTGTCTGAATGAAAGAAACAGTAGAACAGAAAAGATCGACGGGGATTTCAAGGTCTGTGCACGCCGACAGATCTACCTCGAGTCTCCGGATAGCGGTCCAATAGCAAAATCTCGATCAACCCGAGCCGGTATCAAAATCTGCACAAAAAGTACAGAGTGCAGTATCAGTACAACCGACCCCATGTACTGGTAAGTTTAACCTCTACGAAGTAGTGACGAGGCTAAGGCAAGGCACCTACAAATCAACCTATATAATTTAACAGTGTATATACAAATAACAGTAATGAAGAGCTAGACAGGAAGTATCGGGAGGGGGAAAACATGCTGGGGGAAATACGAGATAAGGAACTACAACAGAATAATAACTGGAACAACCAATATACTATGAATCAACAGAAACAACGAATACTGTAAAGGAAAAAATAAATGCACGGCATCACCCTTCGTGCTTTTACTCTCAATCTCACCATAAAATCAATAGAAACGACACGGCATCACCCTTCGTGCATTAACTCTCATATCATGGCACGACATCACCCTTCGTTCTTTTACACTCGCAATATGGCACGGCATCACCCTTCGTGCATTAACACTGACAATATGGCACAGCATCACCCTTCTTGCTTTTACACTCACAATATGGCACGGCATCATCCTTCGTGCTTTTACACTTTCCCTTACAATAATGCAATGCATAAATAACAATAGGGAGATAGAATAACAAGTACAAGCCTTACTTCAATATTTGGTTCCACAATATCAATCTCAACTTTGAAATAAATACCCAATTATCACCAGAGAATTCGTAATCATGATAAGAACGATCAATTTAACAACACTAGTCTAAACACGTAACAATTAGGCATAGGAAAGAGACAATATAAGAAAAACAGGGGAAAACAGGGAAAACAGGTAAATTGGCGGCGCATAAGTACTCGTCACCTCACATATACGCCGCTCACATGAATTTCACATAGTAAATAATCTGAGGTTCCGAATTCCCTTAAGTCAGGGTTAGACACAACACTTATCTTGCTCCGAAGGCCACTTAATTCTCAATCACAGTTTTTCCTCTAGAATTCACCTCCAAGCCACTCGTATCTATTCAAAAATGACTCAATAATATCAAATATTGCTAAAGGAATCAATTATATTGCATAAGTTAAATTTTCTAAATTTTTTTCCAAAAAGTCAAAAATCGACCTCGGGCACGCTTGGTCAAAACTCGAGGTTCAGACCAAAATCCATTTACCCATTCACCCCCGAGCCCGGATATATAATTGGTTTTGGAATCCGACCTCAAATTGAGGTCTAAATCCCCAAATTTTCGAAATCCCTAGTTTCTACCCAAACCCCTAATTCTACCATGAAAATCCTAGATTTTAGGTTGAAAATTCATGAAATATAATGGGTAATTGAAAGAAAATGGTTTAAAATCACTTACTAACACTTTGAGAAAGAAAATGTCTCTTAAAAATAGCCTCTAGCCCATTTGGTTTTTGAGAAAATGAGTTAATGGCCAATTCCCATTTTTGGATTCTGTTAAGTGCTAGGCGACAGTGTTCATCGCGATCGCATTAACACTGTCGCGTTCGCAAAGAGCAGCCTCCTAAGGACTTACGCGATCGCGGGAGGCTTTACGCGTTCGTGAAGGCTTAGCCCGCCTTGCCTTCGCGTTCGCAAGCAAGGCTCGCGTTCGCATAGAGTTTCCCAAGTCCCCTGCCCAGCCTAGCTAAAACTACACGTTCGCGTTCGACGGGTCGCGTTCGCGTAGAGCAACTCCCCCTAATGCTCCGCGTTCGCGACCATGGTCTCGCGTTCGCATAGAGTAAAATGCTCTTCAGCCCAGTTTCCCCTTCGCGATCGCGAGAGTGACTACTCGATCACTAAGCACAACATAGCAGACACCACATATAGCAAAAATACCAGATTTTCTAAGTCCAAAACATCCCGTAGCCTATCCGAAACTCACCCGAGCCCTCGGGGCTCCAAACCAAACATGCACACAAGTCTAAAAATATCATACGAATTTGCTCGCGCGATCAAAACTCCAAAATAACACCTAGAACTACGAATTTAGCACCAAATCAAATGTAATTCTCAAAAATACTTTAAAATTTCTATCTTCTCAACTGGACGTCCGAATCACGTCAAATCAACTCCGTTTCTCACCAAAATTCACAGTTAAGTCATAAATATTATATTGGACCTATACCGGGCTCCAGAACTAAAATATGGACCCAGTATCAACAAGGCCAAACATCAACCAATTCTTACAGACTTTTAATTTTCATCAAAAATTCATAACTAGAGCTAGGGACCTCCGAATTCGATTCCGGGCATACGCCCAAGTCCCATAATTTGAAACGAACCCACCAGGACCGTCAAAACACGAATCCGGGCCTATTTACCAAAAATATTGATCGAAGTCAACTAAAATCAACTTTTAAGGCAAAATTCTTATTTTCATCAATTTTTAACATAAAAGTTTTCTGGAAACACGCCCGGACTGCGCACACAAATCGAAGTAGATTCGAGTTCTAAAATATAAGATGACCTTTTGGGTCATCATATTCTCCATCTCTAAAATAACCATTCGTCCTCGAACGAACATAGAAAAGTACCTGAGCTGGAGAAAAGGTGGGGATATCTACTTCGCATATCGGACTCAGTCTCCCAAGTAGCTGCCTCAACAGGCTGACCTCTCCACTCCACTCGAACTGAAGGGTAACTCTTTGATCTCAACTGGCGAACTTGCCGGGCTAGAATAGCCAACGGCTCCTCCTCGTAAGTCAAATCCTTGTCCAACTGGACAGAGCTGAAATCTAACACATGGGACGGATCGCCGTGATACTTTCGAAGCATGGACACATGGAATATCGGATGAACAACTGCTAAACTAGGTGGAAACGCAAGCCTGTAAGCCACCTCTCCTACCCTCTCTAGAATCTCAAAAGGTCCGATATACCTAGGGCTCAACTTGCCCTTCTTTCCGAACCTTATTACACCCTTCATGGGTGATACCCAAAGCAACACTCTCTCCCCGACCATGAATGCAACATCATGAACTCTGCGGTCGGCATAACTCTTCTGCCTGGACTGAGCTGTGCGAAGTCGATCTTGAATAATCTTGACCTTATCCAAGGCATCCTATACTAAGTCTGTGCCCAATAACCAAGCCTCCCCCGACTCGAACGACCCAACTGGCGACCAACACCGCCTACCATATAATGCCTCATAGGGAGCCATCTGAATGCTCGACTGGTAACTGTTGTTGTAGAAGAACTCTGCAATGGGCAAGAACTGATCCCATAATCCTCCAAAGTCTATAACACATATGCGGAGCATATCCTCCAAGATCTGAATAGTACGCTCAGACTGCCCATCCGTCTGAGGATGGAATGCTGTGCTCAACTCAACCCGCGAACCCAACTCATGCTGTACTGCCCTCCAGAAGTGCGAGGTAAACTGCGTACCTCGATCAAAAATGATATACACGGGCACACCGTGAAGACGGACGATCTCACGAATGCAAATCTCTGCCAACCACTCCGAAGAATAGGTAGCTGCCACAGGAATGGAGTGCGCTGACTTGGTCAGCCTGTCCACAATGACCCAAACTGCATCGAACTTCCGCTGAGTACGTGGGAGTCCAACAACAAAATCCATAGTGATACGCTCCCACTTCCACTCGTACTTTACTTGCTGGCAATTTAGACACCGAGCTACATATGCAACTATGTCTTTCTTCATCCTCCTCCACCAATAATGCTGCCGCAAGTCCTGATACATCTTGGCGGCGCCCGGATGAATAGAATACCGGAAACTGTGGGCATCCTCAAGAATCAACTCATGAAGTCCATCCACATTAGGCACACAAATACGACCATGCATCCTCAAAACTCCGTCATCTATAACAGTAACCTGCTTGGCACTACCATGCCGCACTGTGTCTCTAAGGACAAGTAAATGAGGATCGTCATCCTGCCGATCTCTGATGCGCTCAAACAAAGAAGACCGAGCAACTGTACAAGCTAGAACACGGCTAGGCTCAAAAACATCCAACCTCACGAACTGGTTGTCCAGGGCCTGAACATCCAATGCAAGCGGACTCTCACCAACTAGAATATAAGCAACGCTACCCATACTAGCTGACTTTCTACTCAAAGCATCAGCCATCACATTGGCCTTCCCAGGATGATACAATATAGTGATATCATAGTCTTTCAATAGCTCCAACCACCTCCTCTGCCTCAAATTGAGTTCCTTCTGCTTGAACAAATATTGCAAGCCCCGATGATCCGTGAATACCTCACATGGCACGCCGTAAAGATAGTGCCTCCAAATCTTCAGCGTGTGAACAATGGCTGCCAGCTCTAGATCATAAACAGAGTAATTCTTCTCGTGAACCTTCAGCTGCCGCGAAGCATATGCAATAACCTTACCACCCTGCATTAATACTGCACCCAGACCAATACGAGATGCGTCACAATATACTGCATAAGATCCTGAACCTGTGTGTAACATCAATACCGGTGCCGAAGTCAAAGCTATCTTGAGCTTCTGGAAGCTCTCCTCACACTCGTCTGACCACCTGAACAGGGCACCCTTCTGGGTCAACGGGGCTGCTATGGATGAAAACCCCTCCACAAATCGACAGTAGTAGCCTGCTAAACCCAGGAAACTACGGATCTCTGTAGCTGATATGGGTCTAGGCTAGTTCTGAACTGCCTCAATCTTCCTAGGATCCACCTGAATACCCTCTGTTGATACAACGTGACCTAAGAAAGCAATTGAACTCAACCAAAACTCGCATTTTGAGAACTTAGCATATAACTGGCTGTCTCTCAGAGTCTGAAGAACGATCCGAAGGTGCTGCTCGTGCTCCTCTCGGCTATGGGAGTAGACCAAGATATCATCAATAAACACAATCACAAAAGAATCCAAGTAGGGCTTGAACACCCAGTTCATCAAATCCATGAATGTTGCTGGGGCATTTGTCAGCCCAAATGACATAACTAGAAACTCATAATGCCCATACCGAGTCCGAAAAGCTGTCTTAGGGACATCAGATGCCCTAATCCTCAACTGATGGTAGCCGGACCTCAGATCAATCTTCGAAAACACCTGGGCACCTTGAAACTGATAAAATAAATCATCAATCATCGGCAATGGGTACTTGTTCTTAATGGTGACTTTGTTCAACTGCCGATAATCTATACACATCATCATCGATCCATCTTTCTTATTCACAAACAACACAGGTGTACCTCAGGGCAAGACACTAGATCTAATGAAGCCCTTATCAAGAAAATCTTGTAACTATTTCTTCAATTCTTTCAACTCTGGCGGGGCCATGCGGTATGGCTGAATGGAAATGGGCTGAGTGCCCGGAACCAAATCAATGCAGAAATCAATATCCCTATCGGGTGGCATCCCCGATAGGTTTGTAGGAAACACCTCTGGAAACTCACGAACAACTGGCATAGAATCCATGGAAGGAACCTCCGTGCTAGAATCACGGACATAAGCCAAATAAGCTAGACACCCCTTCTCGACCATATGCTGAGCCTTCACATAAGAGATAACCCTACTAGCAAAATGGCTAAGAATCCCTCTCCGCTCTAATCAAGGCACCTCCTGCAAGGCTAAGGTCATCATCTTGGCGTGATAATCTAATATAGCATGATAGGGTGACAACCAATTCATACCCAGTATGACATCAAAATCTACCATATCGAGAAGTAGAAGATCTACATGAGTCTAAAGACTCCCAATGGTGACCACACACGAACGATAAACACGGTCTACAATAATAGCATCCCCCACTGGCGTGGACACATACACAGGAGCACTCAAAGAATCACGGGGCGCAACCAAATATGAAGCAAAATAGGATGACACATAGGAGTAAGTAGATCCCGGATGAAATAGAACTGAAGCATCTCTACTGCAAACTAAATAGTACCTGTGATAACAACATCAGATGACTCAACCTCAGGCCTTGCTGGAAAAGCATAACACCCGGGCTGGGGCCCACCACTCTAAACTACGTCCCAGAGACAGCCTCTAACTGGCTGGTCTCCACCTCTAACGGCCTGACCTCCACCTCTAACAATCTGGCCTCTACCTCTGGCTGCCTGGCCCCTGCCTCTAGCTGGCTGAGCAGGTGGTGCAGCAACTGGTGCCGGAACCATGGCATGAGAAATCTAATACTGTGAGCTGCCCGTTGCCCGAGGAAAAAATCTAGCAATGTGCCTCAGATCACCACAAGTATAACATAACCTCGGCTGCTGTGACTGCTGACCCTGAAACTGACCCTGTCGACCTGAGTAACCACCTTGATAACTCTGGAGTAGAGGTGCACTAATAGGAGCTGGTGGTGCACTATAAGCTAGTTGGTCGGAATAAGGCATATGAGGACCACGACCACCTGAGGCACTGTGGGATGCCTGGAGTGCTGAATGAAACGGCCTGAGAGGATGGCCTCTACCAAAAGTACCCCTGCCTCTAGATGAGGCACCGCTGAACTCACCGGAGTAACGAGGTCTCTTGTCAGACCCCTGACCTCCCTAAGCAAGAACCATCTCGACTTGTCTGGCGACATTAGTAGCTGCCTGAAAAGAAATTTCACTCCCAGTCTCCTTAACCATCTGCAATCTGATAGGCTGAACAAGTCCATCAATAAACCTCATCACCCTCTCTCTCGCTCTCTGTGGGAAGCAGAAGAATAGCATGACGGGCCAAGTCCACAAAACGGGTCTCATACTGAGTAACAGTCATACTGCCCTGCTGGAGACGCTCAAACTGACGGTGATGCTCCTCTCTCAATATGATAGGCAGAAACTTCTCAATGAAGAGCTGAGAGAACTGGTCCCAAGTAAGAGCAGGCGACCTAGCTGGTCTGGTCAACAAATAATCTCTCCACCATTTCTTGGCAAAACCAGTCATCTGAAATACAGCAAAATCGACCCCATTGGTCTCCACTATACCCATGTTCCATTAAACCTCGTGACAGCTGTCAAGATACTCTTGGGGATCCTTTGAAGGAGCACCACTTAAGTGAACTGGGAACAGCTTGGTAAACCTGTCCAACCTCCATAAAGCCTCAGAAGACATAGCTGACCCATCACCTGTCTGTGGCGTAACAAATGGCTTAACTACTCCGACTAAATGAGCTGCTAGAGCCTGATACTGGGGAGCTATCTGCTCCGGAGCGGGAGTAGTGGGTGTTTGGGCCCCTCCTCCAGCCTAAGAGACAGCTGGTGCCATGGGAAATGTGCCAGTCTGGGCCACACTCTCCATAAGGCCCACCAAACGGACCAAAGCATCCTGAAGTACTAGGGTGGCAATGAACCCCTTCAGAACCTGAGCTAGTCCAGCAGGAATAGTCTGGGCTGGAACCTCCTCGTCAAGCTCTATTTGAGGCTCCACTGCTGGGGCTGCTGCTCGGGCTCTAGCCTGAGCCCTGCCCCTACTTTGACCTCTGGCATGACCTCGGCCTCGACCTCTACCCCGCGTAGGAGCTGCCACTGGAGGCTCTGGATGCTGCTCGGCTGAAGAAGTGGTACGTGTTCTCGCCATCTGCAAGAGAATATGAGTAGAAGAGTTCAATTAGTATTGAGAAAACAACATCGCACGACATAGGAGAATAAAAGTGAAATTTGTTCCTAAACTTCATAGCCTCTGAAAGATAAGCACAGACGTCTCCGTACCGATCCTCCAGACTCTACTAAGCTTGCTCATGAATCGTGAGACCTAGGCAACCTAGTGCTCTGATACCAACTTGTCACGACCCGAAATTCCCACCGTCGGGGCCGTGATGGCGCCTAACATTTCACTTGCTAAGATGAATCATTAAACCAAATCCTTATTTCTATTCAGTAAATAACAATACTTAGCTAAGATGAAATATAATAAGTGCAGAATAATATAAAAACTGTATTAATTACTACCACCCGGATCTGGAGTCACAATTCACGAGCAATATAGAATTTACTACAAATAATAGTCTGAAAGAAATACAAATGTCTGAACGAAAGTAACAGTAGAACAAAAAAGATAGACGAGGACTTCAGTGTCTGTGGATGCCGACATATCTACCTCGAGTCTCCGGATAGCTGTCCAATAGAAAAATTTTGATCAACCCGAGCCGGTACCAAAATCTGCACAGAAAGTGCAGAGTGCAGTATCAATACAACCGACCCCATGTACTGGTAAGTGTCGATCCTAACCTCAACGAAGTAGTGACGAGGCTAAGGAACTATAACAGAATGATAACTGGAACAACTAATATACTATGAATCAACAGAAACAACGAATACAGTAAAGAAAAAAAATATACGGCATCACCCTTCGTGCTTTTACTCTCAATCTCACCATAAAATCAATAGAAACAGCACGGCATCACCCTTCGTGCATTAACTCTCATATCATGGTACGCCATCACCCTTCGTGCTTTTACACTCGCAATATGGCACGACATCACCCTTCGTGCATTAACACTCACAATATGGCACGTCATCACCCTTTGTTCTTTTACACTCACAATATGGCACGGCATCACCCTTCGTGCATTAACACTCTCCCTTACCATAATGCAATTCATAAATAACAACAGGGAGATAGAATAACAAGTACAAGCCTTACTTCAAAATTTGGTTCCACAATATCAATCTCAACTTTGAAATAAATACCCAATTATCACCAGAGAATCCATAATCATGATAAGAACGATCAATTTAACAACACTAGTCTAAACACGTAACAATTAGGCATAGGAAAGAGACAATATAAGAACAACAGGAGAAAACAGGGAAAACAAGTAAATTGGCGGCGCATAAGTACTCGTCACCTCACATATACGCCGCTCACATAAATTTCACATAGCAAATAATCTGAGGTTCCTAATTTCCTCAAGTCAGGGTTAGATACAACACTTACCTTGCTCCGAAGGCCACTTAATTGTAATGACCCAACCGGTCATTTCAACTTTTAGAACCCCGTTCCCAAAAATAAAATTTTTCGTATGTGCTTTTAATGATTATTGACTTGCAGGGATGGTTGGTTCGGGATTTGGAAGCGTTTGGATTGAAATCGGAACATTTGGTTCCTTAAGTTAGCCTTAAAAGGCCAAGTTTGACTTCGGTCAACATTTTGAGAAAACGACCCCGGAATCGGAATTTGATGGTTCCAATAAGTTCGTATGATGATTTTTGACTTTGGCATATGTCTGAATCGGGTTTTTGATAACCCGGGAGCGTTTTGACGCTTAATAGTAAAAATTCAACTATTTGAAGGTTTAAAATTCTTTAAATTTGGTTTGGAGTAGGATTTTGAGTAATTGAAGTCCGTTTGGAATTTCGAGTTTGGGAATAGTTCCGTATAGTGATTTAAGACTTGCACGCAAAATTTCGTATCATTTCGAGTAGTTTAAGTAAATTTCGGTGCATTGGAAGTAAATTGAAGAACTTGAAATTCTTAAGTTTGAATCAATTTGGTTTAGGGTATGATTCTTAGATTTGATGTTGTTTTACGCGTTCCGAGAGTTCGAGCGAGTCCGTTTTATGATTTCAAACCTGTTGGTACGTTCAGGCGGGGCCCCTGGGGTCCCGAGTGTTAGCCGAACAAGGCTCAGACCAATTTCAGACTTGGGAGAAAAATGTTGAAGCTTCCTGCTTCTGGTACGTTCGCACCTGCGCTTGGACAGCCGCAGGTGCGACCCTCGCAGATGCGAGCTTCAATCGCAGAAGCGGAAGGGGGAAAGAAGGCCTGCCATCACAGGTGCAGAACATTGGGCGCACCTGCGAATGCGCAGGTACGAGAATTTTTGCGCAGATGCGACCGTGGCCCAGACGAGTGGAACTCGCACTTGCGAGGAATTTCCGCAGGTGGCGTACCCCTTCCGCATGTGCGAAACCACTGCTTGGCAGAATGGTTAAAAATCGGGGCTCAGACATTTTGAGCCCATTTTTTCTCCATTTTCGGGCGATTTCAGAGCTTTTGAGAAGGGAGTTCAACTAGCAATTGAAAGGTAAGTTAATTCCACACTCCTTGAGTTAAATACATAGATTATAGATAGATTATAACTAGTAAATCTTAGAAATCAAGGGTTTAGGTGAAAAACCTAGATTTTTATAAAAATGAGTTTTTAACCACGAAAATGGTTATGAAATTTGATAGAAATTATATATTTGAGTTCTTGAGATTATGGGTAACGTTTTCATCCGAAAATTTCTAGAATCCGGGCACGTGGGTAGAGTAAATCTTAGAAATCAAGGGTTTAGGTGAAAAATCTAAATTTTTATAAAAACGAGTTTTTAACCACGAAAATGGTTATGGAATTAGGAATTTTACCATTTTGGATAGAGTAATTTATTTAATAGATAAATTTCGAATTATTGAATATATATTAATTATTTTATATAACTTTTGTATAGTTTCGGATTTTTCGGCATTGAATCGATAATTTTACGCGACGCGATAATCGGAAAGTGGACTTTGAGACGAGGTAAGTCTCTTGTCTAATCTTGTGAGGGGAAAATTACCCCATAGGAATTAAATTGAATAATTATTGCTAATTGCGGGGGGCTACGTACGCACGAGGTGACGAGAGTCCGTGCGTAGCTACTATTGATGCTAAAGTCCGAGTAGCTTAGGATTCAAAGCATGAATTACTTGTATAAACTGTATTCTTTGTTTATTTAATATTAATTGCTATATATGAATATATTGTGAATTGTTAGATAAAGATATTAAAGGATGGAAATCTCATATGCTTGATTTTCTGTTTAAATTAATTAATTGATTAAAGAAATTATTCTTCCTCCCGAATTTATCTTATAATAAATATACTCTCCTTCCGGAGGCACATAAGAAAATGTCCTCCTTTCTTGTGGAGCGGGCCGAACGCCTCGGCAGGATATATGCATCTATGGATCGCGCCGCACGTCCCTCGGCAGTGTACACGACACTCTGGATCGGGTCGTACGTCTTCGGCAGAAATCGTGCTTAATGAAAATAATTGCACGATACTTAAATAGTTATTTCAGCTTGCGAAACTAATTGATAAATTGGAAAATTCTTGGAATTTAATGAATTGTTATTCTTGCTTGTTAAAGAATTAATTGTTATTCCGGTAAATGATATTTAATTGATAAATTAGAAATTATTTGAATTAAAAGAATTTAATTAATATACTGAGGATTGTTGCATTTGAAGGAATTTGATTATTTTCGATGATTAAATAAATTATTTTAAATTCTGTAAATCATGTTGATTTAAATATCCTAGTTGTATTTCCATTATTATTATTGACCCATAGTGAGTGTCAAAGTCGGCCATCTCGTCTCTACCACTTCGAGATTAGGCTTGATACTTACTGGGTACACGTTGTTTACGTACTCATACTACACTTGCTACACTTTTTGTGCAGGACCTGAGGCAAGTACTAGTGGGGGACCTATCGTCTTACACCCACGCTATCCAGGGACATAGTGGTGAGCTGTCTTTCTGAGCCGTTCTGCAGCTACTAGTGTCCCTCCTTGTATTTTTCATTTTGTCTATTTTATTTCAGACAATATTTGAGGTTTTGTATAATCTACTAGATGCTCATACACTTGTGACACCATGTCTTGGCACACACATTGGTAGAATTTGGATTTTATTATTTTTTTTGGTTTTAAATTTTGTTAATATATGCTTAATTTATTAAGTTGGCTTGCCTAGCTG
Source organism: Nicotiana tomentosiformis (assembly GCF_000390325.3). Taxonomy (NCBI): domain Eukaryota; kingdom Viridiplantae; phylum Streptophyta; class Magnoliopsida; order Solanales; family Solanaceae; genus Nicotiana; species Nicotiana tomentosiformis. The sequence continues at coordinate 146,727,692 of NC_090812.1, read as the reverse complement.
TAGTGTTGGGCGCCATCACAACCTATAGATGAAATTGGGTCGTAACATTAATTCTCAATCACAACTTTCCCTCTAGAATTCACCTCCAAACCACTAGTATCTATTCAAAAATGACTCAATAATATCAAATATTGCTAAAGGAATCAATTATATTGCATAAATTAAATTTCCCAATTTTTTCTCCAAAAAGTCGAAAATCGACCCCGGGCCCGCTTGGTCAAAACCCGAGGTTTGGACCAAAATCCATTTACCCATTCATCCCCGAGCCCGGATATATAATTGGTTTTGGAATCCGACCTCAAATTGAGGTCTAAATCCCCAACTTTTCGAAATCCCTTGTTTCTACCCAAACCCCTAATTCTACCATGAAAACTCTAGATTTTAGGTTGAAAATTCATGAAATGTAATGGGTAATTAAAAAAAAAATAGTTTAGAATCACTACCAACACTTTGGGAAAGAAAATATCTCTTGAAAATCGCCTCTAGCCCGTTTGGTTTTTGAGAAAATGAGTTAATGGCCAATTCCCATTTTTGGATTTTGTTAAGTACTGGGCGACAGTGTTCATCGCGATCGCGTGAACACTGTCGCGTTCGCGAAGAGCAGCCTCCTAAGGACTTACGCGATTACGGGAGGCTTTACGCGTTCGCGAAGGCTTAGCCCCCTTGCCTTCGTGTTCGCGAGACAAGGCTCGCGTTCGCATAGAGTTTCCCAGGTCCCCTGCCCAGCCTAGCTAAAGCTACGCATTCGCGTTCGACGGGTCGCGTTCGCGTAGAGCAACTCCCCCTAATGCTCCGCGTTCGCGACCATGGTCTCGCGTTCGCATAGAGTAAAATGCTTTTCAGCCCAGTTTCCCCTTCGCGATCGCGAGAGTGACTACTCGATCGCGAAGCACAACATAGCAGACACCACATATAGCAAAAATACCAGATTTTCTAAGTCCAAAACATCCTGTAGCCTATCCGAAACTCACCTGAGCCCTCGGGGCTCCAAACCAAACATGCACACAAGTCTAAAAATATCATACGAACTTGCTCGCGTGATCAAATCGCCAAAATAACACCTAGAACTACGAATTTAGCACCAAATCAAATGAAATTCTCAAGAACACTTTAAAATTTCTATCTTCTCAACTGGATGCCCGAATCACGTCAAATCAACTCCGTTTCTCACTAAATTTCACAGATAAGTCATAAATATTATATTGGACCTATACTAGGCTCCGGAACCAAAATACGAACCCAATGACAATAAGGCCAAACACCAACCAATTCTTAAAAATAATAAATTTTCAGACTTTTAATTTTTATCAAAAATTCATAACTCGAGCTAGGGACCTCCGAATTAGATTCTGGGCATACGCCCAGGTCCCATAATTCGATACGGACCCACCGGGACCGTCAAAATATGGACTCGAACCCGTTTACTAAAAATATTGACTGAAGTCAACTAAAATTAACTTTTAAGGCAAAAATTCTTATTTTCATCAATTTTCAACATAAAAGTTTTCCGGAAATACGCCCGGACTGCGCACACATATCGAGGAGGATAAAAATGAGATTTTTAAGGCTTAAGAGCGCAGATTCGAGTTCTAAAATATAAGATGACCTTTTGGGTCATCACAAATTATCTCTAAATTTTATCTTATTTTTTACTTTCTTAGTTTTCTGATGAAAAATATTGAACCACTAAAGTGGTGGAAATTCTACTTATACAGAACGATAAAAATTATGCCTCAATCTCAAGCTAGTTGGTGTCGGCTAATAAATTGATTAGTTTTATGACATACTTTTGTATTACTATTGATTTTTCCACCCCAATAACATAAGTTATGAGAAAAAAGTCAATATCAGAATATTAAAACATGTCAGGCAGAATTCAGCAATTATAGTGATCCTCAAGATTTTGCCACAAATCCTGACAGATCATTAAAAAATTTCATCATTCTGGCAAATTTTAATGATCATCTAGTGCTTCAGAATTCCAGCACTGAAATTTCTGGTGATCGTCAAAATTTTCGGTGCTTTAAAATACTGACGAGCGTGCTTTAAAGTTTGACGAAAGCTATTTTTCCAAATAAATTATTAACGAAATCAAAATAAATTTCAGAAATCACTATTGTTTAGTGGCTATTAACTTTCAATAGCTACCATATACATAATTACTTCCTATAGCTACTATTCAGTTGTTACGGTAGTGTATTCGTTGTATTCGCGCTACTGTATTCATGAATACAGTAGCAAAAGTCGCCTAAAAACAGGGGGTTACAGTTGTACACGATTGTATTCACATGTATTCGCGCCATTTATTCATGAATACAACAACGAAAATCACCTTAAAAATAGGCATGCCCAGCTGTCTAATAACGGAAATAGAATCAATTAGCGTGATACACTCCTAATATAACTCAACAAAATTAATTCTAACACGCCTCATTATCAACCCAATTAATTAGAATGATTTTTCAGACGCTAAACACAAACCTACTGCCTATATTCAGTTGTATATAATTGTTGTATTTATATGTTGTATTTAGTGTGTTCAATATTTTATTTTTTACTGTTGCATTCATTAGATTCAATGTTTGTATTTACTGTATTCACTATAGTGTATTCAAATGTATTTGTATTAACAATTATTCCTAATACATGTTATTAATGTTGTATTCAGTATATTTTATTAGTTGTATTCACTATATTTCTATTTGTATTTAGTGTATTATATTGTATTTTACTGTATTTTAAAATTAAATGTACTCACTGTTTATATTCTGCTCTATTTTAATATTTGTATTCAGTGTATTTCAATGTTTATATCTTGTATTCATGCATACTATATGTACAGTATGCATGAATACATATGTATTCAGTTGTATTAAAAAAAATACAAACCTTCGAAATACATAAATACAGGCAAAAAAATAATATATTTATACAAAAAAAAATATATTTGAGTGAATTTGTACAGAATATAATGTATTTGTATCATTGTATGTGACTAAATAGCTAAGAAGAGAAGAAAGTTCGCTGGAGATAGCGTTTTCCGGCCAAGAAAAATATTGTATACATTGTATTAAAACTAAAAATGGAGACGAACAAAAACCCCGACCCTCAAATCTTCTCCGGCGTAAAAAATGTGAATCCAAATTTTGAAACTGGATTTAGAACCGAAAATAGATATACTCTTATTTTGGATTCTTTTCATTTTTCAAGAAGGGAAATCAAAAAGGGAAAAAAAGGTATCTGAGAACTCTAGGAATTTTCTCAAATTTTGCTCAAAACTTTATCCATGACCGTCCTTCTCTTCCCTACTGCCTATCCCTTGTTAAAATCATAGTCTAAGTTAAACAAAGGAGAAATATCTTTTTCCAGAGGTAATCAAATTGTTTTCAGTTATATCTTATTGAAATTCTAACTACTTTTGTTATGGGAAAACATTTCAGCAGCTTTGTTGATTATCAAACAAAAATTAGGAATTATTTTTACCTATTTTTATTTACATTTTGAATTGTAGATATGTTATGTTTTACTTTGAGCACAACTTAATTAATTCCTTCTTGAAAAATACTAATTTCATTTATTTCCACGTAGAAAACAACCAACATTACTTCTCTATAAAATTATTTTTAGTATGAATTTGTGTCCAAAACTAAGTATATTACAACTCAAATAATTATTAGATGAACATATTATTTTATCATTGACAAATCTCCTTATCCTTCAATCATATTATTTTTCTTCAAAATGTTATGCATATAAAATAGTAAACTATTTTACAATAAATAATAAATAATATTCTTAGTCTAGATTCTGGTAGTTGAAGTTGGACATAGATTTGGACCATTTGGTGATATTTGAAAGAGAGAAAAAAGTAGTAGTATTTGAAGTTTAGTTGAAAAGGAGTATTTGGGATTATGTTCAGACTTACCTTTTTAAGTTGTTTTCTTTAAAAATATTAAAGGTTACCGACAGACTAAGATATCATTATGAGCAATGTTAATTAGTACAAGTTGGCATATTAGGCATACTCTGCTTGATTCTAAACCAAAAACAAAACTCATGTATTAGAATTACAACAAGGCATGTGAGGACTTTTGTGGCATAATATTGTTTTCTCTATAGAATTAACTAAACAAAATCATTATTCATTATTTTTAAGAAGTTACAGTATTTTCTTTAATTTTTGTTTTATATTCAAGCCACCTTTTAAATACTATTTATGTAATTTTTTAAAAGTTTTTGCTCATGACACGATGTACACAATATAGTTCATTTGTTTTATCCTTTTAAAATAAAATTCACATTGGACAAAGTAGTTTTTTGGTTGTTTCTCTAATATTTAATAAAAAAATTATTTAATTAATTTCTTAATATCTAGGATTATTAATTATTCCCTTGTTATTAATTAGGGTTCTGATTTTTCAATTCTAAAATTCCTGCATTTTTTAATTTAAATCAGCTAAAGTTTTACCTTAAATAAAACATTGTCTTATTTAAACAAATAATAAATTTAACAATGATAATTGATAAATGCAATTGACGTGTATTTAAATATCTTGTATTTTTGAACTCTTCTTCTAATTTTTTTTATTTCTCCGTAATTTCATCATGCTTTGTAATTTAGAAGCTAGAATTATACTGAGTTTTCCGTTAGATTTAGATCACTAAAATAGATATATTATATCGTCGTACGGGTCGTAACGTTTCTGTTCTTTAATTTATATTTCTTAACTCAACATTTTCTAGGATATATAGGTTAAGATCTTATTATTGTTGGATATGAATTTTTTAGCAATTCTTATTTGTCGTAATTTTGACAATTACTTATATAAAATTGGCGAGTATTATAAATATATCAAATACAACAGAGATAATCATTAATTAACAGAAAGAATAAAGGTTGTAGAATTTTAAAAAATATATTATTAATAATAATGAGTCCATGAATTTGAAACATAATAACTTGTGAAATTAAAATGATGAAATTATAAAATTAAATAAATATTAAGTTGAAAATATCGATCAATGATTGAGGATCGACTTCTATGTGGCAGTTTTTTATTTATCGAGTTACTTATATATTACCAATATTCATCATTATCAAGAACTTATACTTTTATTTTATAACGCAAATAATTTTTAATATAATATTAAAATTTTATTTTACGATTAAACATAAATTTAAATATAAATATTTATATAATTTTTTAAAAAAGAATTTACTCATTTAGATAAGGTATACGCGCAACGCGCGTGCTATTGAATAGTATACCATAAATACCTATTTTTTTATAAAATATAAAAGGTAACTATAAAAAATAATATTTTAAAATGACTTTACTTTATAATAAATAGAATGTATACCTTTGCTATAGGAGGTAAAATTTCTTATAAACAATAGAGTTTTTTACAAAGATAGTCTCTTTATAAAAATCATTTTTCGTAACTAATAGTTCTTTCTGTTTATTCCAAATATAGCAGATTTTATTACAGATATAGCATTTGTGAAAAAACTCATTAATTGTAATCCCTTAAATACCTCTATAAGGGCATCCTATTTAATAGCCAAAATGCAAGCACCCAATGTTTAAGGAAAACATTGCAATCTTCACTAATACCATGTAAACAGATTGCATATTTTCTTTCTTTCCATAGACAACAAAATACAAAAAATCTCAAAGAATTTTCTATTTCGCTGATTTATGCCATCTTCTTCAAATAGGATTTTTGTATTTGTCGATGATACCTCTGTTCTTCAATATTATTATGCTAATATGATAATAGAATATTATTGTAAATCTATAAACTATTAAATACCATCATTATATTGTATATATACATATTTATACATAATTATATGCTATTATAATATTTTGTATAGATGTATCCCTTGTATATATTTATTATCTACTATTATTAACATTAATAATATACAATAGCTGAAGAATTTATGATAAAATATAACATTAATATATACATGATTTTTACTTAGTATATTATCTGGTATAATTTATACATGATTTACATTGTGTATAATTTATCTATTATAATTTATAAATAGTTTATTAAAATTTATACATGATTTATACAATATATATTATTGCAATTATGAGGTTATATTCCAAGCTTCGGTATGCATATTATTATACATGTTATATTCCAAATTTATTAATTTTATTTTTGTAAATGAAAACAAATGGGTTATGTAAAGTGAGCAATAATCATGAGTCTTTGTTTTTTGGATAGTATAACTTGATTAGCATTTAATTTTTGTATATAAAAATGATAAATGACTATTGTATAAAAAATATTACCTAGCAAAGAAACGGGAGACAAATGTTTGAAAACATGTGCAATATATATGGCAATAAAGGGATTCAACCGTTATGAAGCTGATGTCGGGCGCTAAATTAGGCCATTTTAAATGACAAATGTCTTTTAAACGTGATTATCGAACCAAATTGATAACTTTCTGCTAGGAGATGTATTTATGTTGTTGCCATGTATGTAAAATACCTATTGCTGCTAGGATTATGAAAAATTTTCTTAAATTTTGGCTGTTTATGTTTTCTTCTCTAAACAATAACTTAAAAAAAGTCCATCAAACCTCATTTCTAGTAAAAATAACACGGGCTAGCCAGTTTTCGGACTGATAGTTAAAAAACAGGCAGCATTTGCAAAGTCATTGAAAAATAGCCACTATTTTGCTGCAACATAAAAAGTTCCAGCATAATATACTGGAGATTGGTACACCTGTGTATGAACTTCCAGCATATTATGCTGGAACTCCAGCACACTGAAAGTTCCAGCATAATATACTGGAGATTGGAGCACATGTGTATGAACTTCCAGCATATTATGCTGGACCAGTATATTATGCTGGAACTCCAATATATTATGATGGAGTTCCAGTATATTTATACCAGAACTCCATCATAATATACTGGAGTTCCAGCATAATATACTAGAACTCCAGTATATTATGTTGGAAGTTCACATGTAAAAAAATTCGAACTCCAGTATATTATGCTGGAATATTTTTCGGAATTTGAATAGTATTTTAGTTCAAATTTATCTTTACATGAAAAGTGGCTAAATCTAGATTACTTTTGAAACTGTAGCTATTTTACAATTACCACTTGTAAATCTGGTTATTTTTTAATTTCACCCCATTTCTAAGATGATTGCATCTCGCGGTCCTTTCAAAGGGATTTGAAGGCCACAAAGTAAAATCTCAAGCTTATAACAGTCAAGGACGTCGAACTTGGGCTTGACAATCAAAGGGTATATGTCCTTTGGGCTAAAGGTTGCAGCCCAGAGATGAGGGATTCAATAATGGGAAAGTTTCATAAGTGGACAATATTTAAGAAGTAATTATACCAATCCAGCAGGGTTACTTAATAAACAAAGATGGCAGTAAAATAATTATAAAATTAGCAGAAACGTATCCGTATATCTCGCCCACTCAACCCCATTAACTATTTTCCTATTTTATCGATAAATATCCAACAAAAAGGATTAGATCCCTTGTTGCCTTTGGCACAGTACATCACAATGGACACGTGCATATGGCTGTAATATTTGTCTAAGTTTATATGCGTTATCCACTATTGCATATATTAATTGTATTATGTGTTATGTTATATACATTGTATAAATAGTAATATAATGTGTATTTAAGTGTGAATATAAAGATATATAAATTAAAAATACATGATATATAAATTGTATAATAATGGTACAATCATATTTATAATGTGTATATAAGTGTGAATCAAGGTATATAAATTAAACATACTTGTTATTTAAGTTAAAATATCACATCCTACAATGTAAAAATACACTGTATATATACTAGGAAAAATATATGGTATATAATATGAATTATAATATGATTTATACAAATATAATTTCTTAAAAATTATTATAAATTATACTAGATATATACATGGCGTATAATATGTCAATTTTGTATTCTTTAATTCATCACCTTTAGCAAAACTATAATGAATGAAGACTTGGTAAAAAGGTAAAAGATGAACAATAAAAGGCAGCGATGTTCACATGAGAATAGCAGCTATTCAAATTTGTTCCATCCCTCTTTCATATGAGAATAGCTCTATTTTCCTTACATTTTTTTCTTCCTATTTTCCTATTTTCTTTGTTTTCCAAAAATATGCCTCTTGCTAAACTTATACTATCATAAGCAACTGCGATATTCTGATAGTTATACATTGTATAATTATGGTATCATGTGTATTTAAGTGTGAATCAAGATAAATAAAAATTAACAATACCAAATTCTATAATTCACAAAAACTACGTGGTATATATATGAAATATATATTATAATTTATACAACAAACAAGATTTTAAAAATATTAATAATTATACAAGGAATATTTATGGTATATAATATATTCATTATATATTTATGAAATAATTTTGGCATATAGCATATCTAATTAAAAATATTTTATTATATAAATGATATGTTAATGGTATAATGTATATGTGTTTGCGCATGTTTGTTTTAGCTAGAACATATTCTTGTATATTTATGGAATAGATAAAAATACATAGCATAATATTCATTATATATTTATGAAACAATGAAAGATCCATTATGGTGCAGTTGAAAAAGATGAAGATGTAAGATGAGAGGGGGAGAGAATGGAGTCGTCTGTATGAAGGGGAGAGAGAGAGAGAGATTAGGTAGAGGGGGATAAATTAACGAGAACAAATTAGTAATCCATCCCTTAATTAGTGATTCCTTAATTAATGAATCTTTTAAAACATATAGGCAAATAAACGTATGAGATTTTAAAACATGCCATAATTGTAAATCAATTTGCTATTTTTGGAATAAAACAAAAGTAATACCATTTATATTATTAACTCTTTAAAAAAGATCTATCAGGTAAAAATCTCTTGAAAAATTCATAAATGCAATTGTAAGATCTTTCGTGAAAGTTGAAGCCATTCACTTGCCTTTTTTAATTGAAGAATTTTCAAAAATCACTATAGTTACTTGGCTATTAATATGCTATGGCTATAATATCCATATTTACTAGCCGTAGTTACATTTTCATGCTATTGTGTTATATTTCATGTATTCGCGTGACTGTATTTATAAATACAATGAGGTAATCCCCTAAAATAGGAATTACAACTGTTTAATTATGTATTTTATGTATTCGTGCGACTGTATTTATAAATACAATGAGGTAATCCGCCTAAAAAATAGAGACTATGTTTAATTTTGTATTCTATGTATTCACGCGACTTTATTTATAAATACAATGAGATAATCCGCCCGAAAAATATGGATTACAGTTATTTAATTCTGTATTTCATGCATTTGCGTGACTGTATTTATAAATACAGTGAGGTAATCTGCCTAAAAATAGAAATTACAATTGTTTAATTATGTATTTCATGCATTTGCGCGACTATATTTATAAATACAAGGAGGTAATCCGCCTAAAAATAGGGATTGCAAGTGTTTAATTCTGTATTCCATGTATTCGTGTGACTGTATTTATAAATACATTGAGATAATTTGCCTAAAAAAAGGATTACATGTGTTTAATAAGGGAAAGCGCAATATTGAATTGTATTCAATTTCAGTATTTTGAATTCAATTGTATTCAAACAATAAAAAATCAAGAAATAGGGTATATACCGCTCTATTCAATTCGACTGTATACACTATATTCAATTCACATATATTTATTGTTAACTATTATACATTGTATTCAATTTACCATATTCAATTTGACTGTATTCAAAAAAAAAATTCACAAAAATGATGATATTCGGCTGCATTCAATTCACTATATTCATTCATAGCTACTTTGACATTGTATACAATTTACTTTTTGGATGTATTCAAACAACAAAAATTTAAAAAAATACAAGGATCTGCCACAAAAATAACCTTCGGAATACATAAATACAGGCAAAAATATAATGTATTTGTACAAAAATATAATGTATTTGAGTGGATTTGTACAGAATACAATGTATTTGTATCATTATATGTGACTCAATACCAAAGAAGAGAAGAAAGTTTGTGTAATGACCCGACCGGTCGTTTTATTTTTTAGAACCCCGCTCCCCTAAATAAGACCCTCGTACGTGCTTCTACTGTTTTATGGCTTACGGGGATGGTTAGTTCGGGATTTGGAAGGGTTCTGGTTGAAATCGGAACACTTGGTTCCTTAAGGTTGGCTAAAAAGGCTAAGTTTGACTTCGGTCAACATTTGAGTAAACGACCTCAGAATCGGGATTTGACGGTTTCAATAGGTTCGTATGATGATTTCGGACTTGGGCATATGTTCGGATCGGATTTTAGATGACCCGGGAGCATTTCGGCGCCTAATAGTGAAAGTTGGTTCTTTGAAGGTTTTTAAGTTCCTTAAATTTGGTTTGAAATAGATTTTGGTGTTATCGAGGTCCAAATAGAATTCCGAGACCGAGAATAGTTCTGTGACGTCATTTAAGACTTGCATGCAAAATTTGGTGTCATTCCGAGTAGTTTAATTACGTTTCGGCGCATTGGGAATAAATTAAAGAACTTGAAGTTCATATTTTGATTCAATTGGTTTGGGGTGTGATTCTTAATTTTGATATTGTTTTGTACGTTCTGAGAGTTTGAGTAAGTCCATTTTATGATTCCAAACTTGTTGGATGTTTGGACGGGGCCTCGGGGGCCCCGGAGGTCGTTCGGACGATGCGCGGATTGAGTTTGAAACTAAAACGGGTTGCTGGTTGCACCAGTTTTGGTGTAATTGCAACTGCGAGCCTTGTGCCTCAGGTGCGTGGTTTATGCCGCAGAAGCAGCTAGGAGCATTTGGCCATAGACCGCAGATGCGTGCGAGTTTAAGCACATGCGAACGCGCAGGTGCGATTGGGGAAACCGCAGAAGCGGCTATGTCCGCAGGAGCGCGTCGAAGGTCGCAGGAGCGGTCATGCAGGAGCGGCTCTAGCTCCGCAGATGCGAACGTTAGCCAGCTGGGGGAGGACCGCACCTGCGAGATTTCCTCCGCAGAAGCGTCACCGCAGGTGCAGAAGTGGCCTCGCAGGTGCGAGATTTACTGGGCAGTGAGGTTGTTTTAAATACGGGACTTAGGCATTTTGCCCACTTCATACACTTCTTGGGGGCGATTTTGGAGCTGGTTAGAGAGGGAATTTTCATCAACTAATTTAGGTATGTAATTCCTATCAAATGTGAGTTAAATACATAGTTTATGGGTAGATTATAACATGTAAATTAGTAAAAATCTTGGGGTATAGGTGAAAACTTAGGTTTTGATAAAGAGGAGATTTAACCACGAAATTTGTTAAGGAACCTAGTAAAAATCATATATTTGAGTTCATAATGTCATGGGTAACAACTTTCTCCGAATATTTTCGGAATCCGGGCACGTGGGTCCGGGGGTAAATTTTAGTAATTTTTCAAATAGGCTTGGGAAATCACTTTGATAGTTAAGATATGAACTTTTGAACATGTATTGATCATTTTATATAATATTTGACTAGTTTCGAGTCGTTTGACACAAAATTGAGGGTTTGAGCACAATCTTTGACCGAAAAGTAGGCTTTGAGACGTGGTAAGTCTCTTTTCTAACCTTGTAAGAGGGAATTATCCCCATAGGTGAATTGATTAATGTGTGTTTCTATTTGTGGGGGACTACGTACACACGAGGTGACGAGAGCGCATATGTAGCTATTAATGATGCTATTGTCCGGGTAGTCTAGGACCCATATCATACTATACTTGAGATGTTTGCACCCTTAAATGGAACACTTGACTGTTATTGAGAATTTGTGTTTCTTTAAAGTATTTTTCTTTGTGGAGCGGGCCGAACTTCTCGGTAGCAGATAGATGCATCTATGGTTCATGTTGTTCGACCCTCGACAGTATACAATTTAAATATTTATATTGGATTGGGCCATATGACCTTGGCATAATTTGCGCATGATACATCTTTGGAATCATTTATAATTGATATAGCTTCATTGGCTTGAGAGATAAATTGTTAAATTATGAAAATAAATTCGGGACATAGTACTTGTAAAAAAAATTATTTATTATTTCTTGTTATTGAGTTTTCAGTATTATTCACGAAATTCATGCTTATTTGTAAATTTTGACATATTATTGTTAGCCCATAGTAAGTGTCAAAGTCAACCCCTCGTCACTACTTCTTCGAGGTTAGACTGGATACTTAGTGGGTACATGTTGTTTATGTACTCACGCTATACTTTTACACTTAAATGTGTAGGATCTGAGACAGGTGCATTTGGATATCAGTCTGGCGCGCGCACTTGATTACCACTTCGAAGCTTCACGGTGAGCTGCCTTCTGAGCCCGCTCTGCAGTAGCCAGAGTCTTTCTTTGATTGTATTTTTCTGTCTATTTCACTTCGGACAGTAGAATAGTATTCTTTTGCATATTCTACTAGATGCTCATACACTTATGACACCAGGTCTTGGCACACACTAGTAGACTTGCGGTTTTGGTTTTATTCTATGACTATGGTTGCACTCAGTTGCTTTCATGTTATTTATTTTAGATCTGTTATTTCTCAAATTCTTTTTAAATTAAGGAAAGTTTAATTACTTGGAAAAGAATTTGTTAAAAGAGGAAATCACGTGACTAGTTCATAGTTGGCTTGCCTAGCGGCGACGTTAGGCGCCATCACGGCCTATTATGAAATTGGGTCGTGACAACATAGTATCAGAGTACTAGGTTCACGTAGATATCACAGGTTATGGGCAGGCCTAATAGAGTTATGCGAATCGGTGCGGAGACGTCCGTTCTTATCTTCGGGAGGCTATAGGGTGTTAGAAAATCACTCTTTATTCATCTTCTATCGTGCAGTTGATGGTGTACTAAGTTTATTTCTCTTATTCTCTCACAGATGGTGAGAATGCGTACGACAGACGTTCCTGACTCGGGAGAGGCTGCTCCCCGTGTTTCTAGAGGCCGGGGGAGGGCACCTGCACTAGGTAGGGACGAGGACGTCCTAGAGTTGCCCCAGTTGTACCACCAGCGGATCCAATGGAAGACCCCATCATTGAGGAGCAGGGCGAGGTGCCCGCAGCAGAGCCAGCCCCGGTCGATTTCACGTCAGCACCAGGCTTTCAGGAGGTCATCGGCTGTATGCTACGGTTCATGGATTCTATGACCCAGGCTGGTTTATTTCCAGCAGACCCAACCATATCTCAGGCGGGAGGGGGAGCACAGACCCCTACTGCTCAGGCTCCAGGGCATGCGGCTGCAGTATATCAGACCCTGGGTGCACTACCCGTGGGCGATTCCTATCCAGTTGAAGCAGCAGCACCCGAGCCTAGACCAGCTGCGGCCGGTGAGCCGCAGAAGCTATTGGATAGATGGACTAGGCTACACCCTCCTGTCTTCGCAGGTGAGAAACATGAGGATCCCCAGGACTTCATTGATCGGTGCAGGGACAGATTGCACAACATGAGGATATTGGAGTCCCACGGGGTGGATTTCACTACTTTCCAGCTTGAGGGCAGGGCCCGTAGGTGGTGGCAGTCTTATCTTCTTGGCAGACCAGTAGGTTCTCCTCCCATGACTTGGGACCAGTTTACACACCTATTCTTGGACATGTATATTCCACCCTCTCAGAGGGAAGACAGTTTGAGCATCTCCAGTAGGGTCAGATGTTAGTGACCGATTATGAGGCGAGATTCTTTGAGTTGTATCTCCATACACTTATGATACTTCCTACTGAGGCGGAGCGAGTACGGAGGTTTGTTGCAGGGTTTCACTCAGGTATTCAGGCTACTATGGCCCGGGAGGTTGAGATGGGGACTTCCTATCAGCTAGTAGTGGAGATTGCTTGGAGGATTGAGGGTTACCGTCAGAGGGGTAGAGAGCATATGCAGCGGGACAAGAGGGTCCGTTATACCGGAGAGTTTAGAGGTGCCTCGGTTGGGGGCAGAGGTCAGTTTGGGAGGGGCCAGCCCAGCAGGCCCACATATCCAGCACCACCACCTCCTCGGGGTGCTCCAACGAGACCCTATTTCAGTTCCATGCCGGAGAGTTCATACAGCCCACCGGCTATTCAGGGTCCTTCCAGTGGGTACTCAGGCCACTAGGGTTCTTCTAGCGCCTACTTTAGCACCATGCCGGAGAGTTCATACCGCCCAACGGCCATTCAGGATTCTTCCAATGGGTATTCAAGCCATCAAGGTCAGACTTAGGGCAAGAGATCACCGTACCGGGAGGTTACTTCGAGTGCAGGGATTTCAGTCATGTGCGGGGATTCTGCCCCAGGCTTCGGGGCAAGGCAGTACAGCAGGGCCAGTAGCCCATGATTACAGCACCAGCTGTCCAACCGCCCAGAGGCGGAGGACAGGCGGGTAGGGGTCGTCCTAGAGGTGGATGCAAGGCAGGTGGAGGACAACCAGCTATAGTCTAGACAGGCGGGGGTCGTACAGTCGGTGCCCAAGCGAGGTTCTATGCTTTTTCGGCCAGACCAGATACAGTAGCCTCAGATTCCATGATCACATGTATTATTTCTGTCTGTGGTAGGGATGCTTCGATATTATTTGATCCAGGGTCTACCTATTCATATGTTTCATCTCTGTTTTCTTTTTTCCTGGATATTCCTCGTGAGTCCTTAGGCACTCCTATTTATGTGTCTACTCCTATGGGCGATTCTGTTGTTGTGGATCAGATCTATCGGTCCTGTGTGGTCACATTCTGTGGATGAGACTAGAGCAGATCTTCTGTTGCTTAATATGATCGACTTTGAGATAATCCTAGGCATGGACTGGCTATCCCCATATCACGCCATCCTTGATTGCAATGCCAAGACTGTTACCTTAGCGATGCCAGAGTTGCCTATATTGGAGTGGAAGGGTTCGTCTGTCAGTACATCTAGTCAGGTTATCTCTTTTATGAAGGCTCGACACATGGTCGAGAAGGGTTGTTTGGCTTATCTAGCCTATGTTCGGGATACTACTGCAGAGTCTCCGGCGATTGATTCAGTACCAGTAGTCCGGGAGTTCTCCAATGTGTTTCCTTCTGATCTTCCAGGCATGCCACCAGATTGTGATATCGACTTCTGTATTGACTTGGCTCCAGGTACCCAGCCTATATCTATCCCATCGTACTGTATGGATCCGAAAGAGTTGAAGGAGTTGAAGGAGCAACTTAAGGAGTTGCTAGCAAAGGGGTTCGTAAGGCCAAGTGTATCACCTTGGGGTACCCCAGTGCTATTTGTGAAGAAGAAAGATGGGACTATACGGATGTGCATTGATTAACGCCAGTTGAACAAAGTTACCATCAAGAACAAGTACCCGCTGCCGCGTATTGATGATTTGTTTGACCAGTTACAGGGTGCTAGGGTGTTCTCTAAGATAGACTTGAGGTCGGGGTACCATCAGTTGAAGATTCGGGACTCGGATGTTCCGAAGACTGCTTTCCGTACTAGATATGGCCATTATGAGTTTCTGGTGATGTCCTTCGGCTTGACTAACGCCCCAGCGGTATTTATGGACTTGATGAACAGGGTGTTCATGCCTTATATTAATTCGTTTGTCATTGTCTTCATTGATGACATTTCGATTTACTCACGTAGCATGGAGGAACACGAGCAGCACTTGAGAGTGGTGCTTCAGACCTTGCGAGAACAGAAGCTATATGCTAAGTTCTCCAAGTGTGAGTTTTGGCTAGATTCTGTAGCATTCTTGGGGCATGTTGTATCAGGTGAGGCTATTAAGGTGGATCCAATAAGATTGAGGCAGTTCAGAGTTGGCCTCGTCCTACTTCGGCGACTGATATCAGGAGCTTCTTGGGGTTAGCAGGTTATTATCGCTGGTTCGTGGAGGGCTTCTCATCTATTGCAGCACCTTTGACTAGATTGCCCCAGAAAGGTGCTCAGTTTCGTTGGTCCGATGATTGTGAGGCGAGCTTCCAAAAGCTCAAGACAACTTTGACTATATCACCAGTTCTAGTGTTACCTTCCAGCTCGGGGATGTATACTGTGAACTGTGATGCTTCACGCGTTGGTTTGGGTTGTGTATTGATGCAGGAGAGGCGAGTTAATGTATATGCTTCACGTCAGCTAAAGCCCCATGAGAAGAATTATCATGTGCACGACTTGGAGTTGGCAGCGATTGTTCATGCTCTTAAGATTTGGAGGCATTATCTTTATGGGGTGTCCTATGAGGTTTACACTGATCATCGCAGCTTGCAACATTTATTCAAACAAAGGGATATCAATTTGAGGCAACGCAAATGGCTTGAGTTACTGAAGTATTATGACATCACCATTCTTTATCATCCGGGCAAGACGAATGTAGTCACGGATGCCTTGAGGAGAAAGGCAGAGAGTAGGGGTAGCTTCGCCTTCATTTCAGCAGAGGAGCGACCACTAGATTTGGACATTCGGTCCTTGGCTAACAGACTTGTGAGGTTGGATATTTCAGAGCCCAGCTGAGTTCTTGCATGTGTCGTTGCCCAATCTTCACTATTAGAGCAGATAAAGGCTCGACAGCTTGATGATCCGCACTTGTTGGTCTTCAGAGAGACGGTACTACAGGGTGGTGCCAAAGAGGTTATTATTGGCGAGGATGGTGTTCTGCGACTCCAGGGTCGTCTATGTGTTCCTAATGTTGTTAGCTTTAGGAAGAGGATTTTAGAGGAGGCACACAATTCTTGATATTCCAGTTACCCAGGTGCTACGAAGATGTATCGTGACCTGAGGCAGCATTATTAGTGGCGGCGGATGAAGAAAGACATAGTTGAGTATGTATATAGGTGCCTAAATTGCCAGCAGGTTAAGTATGAGCACCAGAGGCCAGGTGGCCTACTTCAATAGATGACTATACTTGAGTGGAAGTGGGAGCGCATTACTATGGATTTCATAGTTAGGTTGCCGCGGACCTTGCGGAAGTTCGATGCAGTTTGGGTCATTGTTAACAGATTGACCAAGTCGGCGCACTTCATCCCAGTTGTGACTACGTATACTTCAGAGAGGTTGGCCCAGATTTATATTCAGGAGATAGTTCAGTTGCATGGTGTGCCTATTTCCATCATATCAAACAGAGGCCTTTCGTTCACCTCATATTTCTGGAGAGCAGTACAGAGTGAGTTGGGGACCCGTGTAGAGCTTAGCACAACATTTCATCCATAGACCGACGGACAGTCGGAGCGGCCAGTTCAGATCTTGGAGGACATGCTCAGAGCATGTGTGATTGACTTTGGAGGGCAGTGGGATCGATTCTTGCCCTTGGCCAAGTTTGCTTACAACAACGGTTACCAGTCTAGCATCGAGATGGCTCCATTTGAGGCTTTATATGGTCGGCAATGTTGTTCTCCCATCGGGTTGTTTGAGCCCGGCGAGGCTAAGTTATATGGTACTAATTTGGTGAAGGATGACTTGGAAAAGATAAAGTTGATTCAGGAGCGACTTCGCACGGCACAGTTGAGACATAAGAGTTACGCGGATCAGAAGGCGCGTGATTTATCTTTTACGGTGGGTGAAAAAGTTCTCTTGAAGGTTTCGCCGATGAAGGGGATTATGAGATTCGGGAAGAAGGGCAAGTTGAACCCAAGGTTTATAGGCCCATTTGAGGTGTTAAGACGAGTTGGGGAGGATGCTTATAAGATTGCCTTACCTCCTAGTCTATCGGGAGTTCATCCGGTTTTCCACGTGTCTATGCTCTAGAGGTATCACGCCGACTTGTCACATGTGTTGGACTTCAGCACGATTTAGTTAGATAAAAGCCTGGGTTATGAGGAAGAGACAGTTGCCATTGTGGATAGGCCGGTTCGCCAGTTGAGGTCCAAGAAGATTTCTACGGTAAAACTCCAGTGGAGGGGCCAACCAGTCGAGGAGGCGACTTGGGAGTCCGAGGAGGGCATGCGGAGTATATATCCACACTTATCCGACACTCCAGGTATGATTCTAGACCCGTTCGAGGACGAACGTTTGTTTAAGAGGTGGAGAATGTAACGACCCGACCGATCGTTTTGCTTTTTAGAACCCGTTCCCCTAAGTAAGACCCTCGTATGTACTTCTACTATTTTATGTCTTGCGGGGATGGTTAGTTCGGGATTTGGAAGGGTTCGGATTGAAATCGGAATACTTAGTTCCTTAAGGTGGGCTAAAAAGGCTAAGTTTGACTTTGGTCAACGTTTTGAGTAAACAACCTCAAAATCGGGATTTGACGGTTTCAATAGGTTTGTATGATGATTTCGGACTTGGGCATATGTTCGGATCGGGTTTTAGATGACCTGGGAGCATTTCAGCGCCTAATAGTGAAGTTGGTTCTTTGAAGGTTTTTGAAGTTCCTTAAACTTGGTTTGAAATAGATTTTAGTGTTATCGAGGTCAAAATGGAATTCCGAGACCAGGAATAGTTCCGTGACATCATTTAAGACTTGCACGCAAAATTGGTGTCATTCCTTGTAGTTTAAGTATGTTTCGGCGCGTTGGGAATAAATTAAAGAACTTGAAGTTCATATTTTAATTCAATTGGTTTGGGGTGTGATTCTTAGTTTTGATGTTGTTTTGTACATTCCAAGAGTTTGAGAAAGTCCGTTTTATTGTTCCAAACTTGTTGGTATGTTTGGACGGGGCCTTGGGGGGCCCGGAGGCCCTTCGGACGATGCGCGGATTGAATTTGAAACTAAAAAGGGCTGCTGGTTGCACTAGTTCTAGTGTAACCGCACATGCGAGCCTTGGGCCACAGGTGCGAGCCCGTAGGTGCGTGGTTCGTGCCGCAGAAGTGGTTGGGAGCATTTGGCCATGGACCGCAGATGCGTGCTAGTTTGCGCACCTGCGAACGCCCGATTGGGGAAACCGCAGAAGCGGCTATGTCCGCAGGAGCGTGTCGAAGGTCGCAGGAGCGGCTCTAGCTTCGCAGACGAACGTTGGCCAGCTGGGGGAGGACCGCACCTGCGAGATTTCCTCCACAGAAGCGGCACCGCAGGTGCGGCAGTGGCCTTGCAGGTGCAAGATTCGTTGTGCAGTGAGGTCATTTTAAATACGGGACTTAGACATTTTTCCCACTTATTACACTTCTTGGGGGTGATTTTGGAGATGGTTAGAGAGGGGATTTTTATAAACTAATTGAGGTAAGTAATTCCTATCAAATGTGAGTTAAATACATAGTTTATGTGTAGATTATAACATGTAAATTAGTGAAAGTCTTGGGGTTTGGGTGAAAAACTAGGTTTTGATAAAGAGGAGATTTAACCACGAAATTTGTTAAGGAACCTAGTGAAAATCATATATTTGAGTTCATAATGTCATGGGTAACAACTTTCTCTAAAAATTTTCGGAATCCGGGTACGTGGGCCTGGGGTGAATTTTAGGAATTTTTCAAATAGGCTTGGGAAATCACTTTGATAGTTAAGATATGAACTTTTGAACATGTATTGATTATTTTATATAATATTTGATTAGTTTCGAGTCGTTTGGAACCAAATTGAGGGATTGAGCATAATCTTGGACCGGAAAGTAGGCTTTGAGACGAGGTAAATCTCTTTTCTAACCTTGTAAGAGGGAATTATCCCCATAGGTGAATTGATTAACATGTGTTTCTATTTGTGGGGGGCTATATACGCACGAGATGACGAGAGCCTGTACGTAGCTACTAATGATGCTATTGTCCGGGTAGTCTAGGACTCATATCATGCTATACTTGAGATGTTTGCACCCTTAAATGTTAATTTAATTGCTTAAGTTAGTTTGTAAACTTATAAAGGAATTTTTAAAAAGGTTAAATTCCACTTACTTGAAGTTGTGAATGGAACACTTGACTGTTATTTAGAATTTGTGTTTCTTTAAAGTATTTTTCTTTGTGGAGCGGGCTGAACGCCTCGGTAGCAGATATATGCATCTATGGTTCGTGTCGTTCGACCCTCGGCGGTGCACAGTTTAAATATTTATGTTGGATCGGGTCGTATGACCTTAATATAATTTGCGCATGATACATCTTTGGAATCATTTATAATTGATATTGCTTCATTGGCTTGAGAGATAAATTGATAAATGATGAAAATAAATTCGGGACTTAGTACTTGTAAAAAAAAATTTATTTATTATTTCCTGTTATTGAGTTTTCAGTATTATTTACGAAATCCATGCTTATTTGTAAATTTTGACATATTATTGTTAGCCCATAGTAAGTGTCAAAGTCGACCCCTCGTCACTACTTCTTCGAGGTTAGACTAGATACTTACTGGGTACATATTGTTTATGTACTTACGCTGCACTTCTGCACTTAAACGTGTAGGATCTGAGGCAGATGCATCTGGATATCAGTATGGCGCGTGCACTTGATTACCACTTCGAGGCTTCACAGTGAGCTGCCTTCTGAGCCCGTTCTGCAGCAGCCGGACAACTCACGTGCTGCACGGATAACTTACGTGCTATAGTATAATATCTGGATCCGCACGGGCAACTCACGTGCTATAGTACCAATATCTCCCAATCAGGCCCTCGGCCTCACTTAGTCATCAATCTCTCCAGTCTCTCGGCAGGGGCGGTCCGACGTATTTTGGGGGCTAAAGCCAAATTTTAATGAGGAGCCTTAATGTTTTAATTTTTTTATTATTATTTGAAGTCAATTTTTCTAGCTTTTTTAGATGCAAAGTTACTAATAATTTTCTTATAATCAATTTCTCCTAATAAGTCTTTCTCAATTGACAATATAGCTAACCCATTTAATCTCTCTTGAGACATTGTTGATCTTAGGTATTTATCAATTTTAATTTTGAAAAACTTCTTTCCGCTGAAGCAACGGTAACTGGAATTGTTAGCATTATTCTATAAGCAATATAGGCATTTGGAAAAGAATCAAGTCTCTTTATTTGATTGAGTATATCAATTAAACTATTATCTTCTAATTGTACTATTTTTCTTAATACTTTCAACTCAGAAAATAAATCTAAACCATCAATATCAGATTGATTATTATGCTTTAAGAAAAATTCAAGATTAAGGGAATGTGTTTTTATATTTCCATCATTTAGTGATCTTAGTTTTTTACCACTAAATAGAAAACCAAAAATATTTTCATATGCTTCAAATTGTTCAAATCTATTTTGAAGTGAAACAATAGCCTTGTCTACAATGTATAAAAAGTAATCAACTCTAAAGGACTCTTCAAGAGACTTTGAGATTTCATTATCAACATTCTCATCAAAATTTTTCTTCCTAGATATCACACGTTTCTTACGAAATTCGGATTCGATATTCATTTCAAATGTAATTTCTTTGGCAGAAATCATAGCAGTTACAAATCCTTCTTCTCTATATTTGTTAAAAAAAAAATCAAACCTTTTAATTGATCTATGGCAACATCAATATGCATGTCTTTTGACTGCATACTTTTGCTAACTGAATTAACAGCAAATAATATATCATACCAAATAGTCATACCCAATAAAAATTCAAAATTTTCGAGTTCATATGTTACTAAGGAATTAGCTTCACTTTTAGTTTTTGGATCATCACTAATTTCTACTAATTTCAATAAAGCATCTCTTATTTGTGGAGTTTGAAATCTTATTGCTTTAATACTTTCAATACGACTTTTCCAACGAGTTTGTGACAATGATTTAAGAGTTAGACTAGGTACACTATCCTTTAATACTTTCCATAGCTTGGTAGAAGATGAAAATAGTGAATATATACGTTGTACCACTCCAAAAAATGATATAGCTTTTGTACAAGAATTAGCCATATCACAAAGTAACAAATTTAGATTATGACAACCACATGGTGTATAAAATGATCTAGGATTTACATCAAGAAGTTTTTTTTGCACTCCTTGATGTTTTTCCTTCTTATTTGACCCATTATCATATCCTTGCCCTCTTAAATTATAAATATCAAGTCCAATATTTTTTATTTCATCTATAATAACTTCAAAAAGACCTTTTCCGCTCGTATCATCTACTTTTAAAAATTCTAAAAAATATTCATTAATTTTTATTGGAGTTGCCGAAATATCTACACTCCGCAGTATAAAAGACATTTGTTCTTGATGACTTGTATCTGGAGTGCAATCAAGTATGATAGAGAAATATTTTGCTTCTATAATTTTTTCTATAATTTTATTCTTAATTTCACTTGTCAATAAGTTTATCAATTCATTTTGTATTCTATGCCCAAGGTAATGACTATGAATTTCATCATGCTTAATTCGTCGAATATGTTCTTGCATGGCAGGGTCAAATTCTGCAATCATTTCAATTAAACTTAAATAATTTTCATTATTCTCTTGATATATCTTTTCATTTTTTCCTCTAAATGCTAAATTATTTTTTCCAAGAGTTTTGATCACGGCAATAATTCTTAACAATACATTTTTCCAATGCTCTCTATCTCTATTGATTTATTCTTGAACATCTTTATCGATCGTTTTATCTTTTTACAGTCTTATTTCTAAATCAATCCATGCAGCCATGTTAATAATATGTTCATTTGTTGTTTCATGAGTTTTAAGCTTAGTACTAATATTTCTCCAATCATTACTACCTTCACTAGCTAGTTTACTACTATAAGTTCCGGAACTCAAACTAAACAACTTACAACAAAAATAAAATACTTTATCTAAGTCTTTAGAATAAACTAACCATCTTCTATCATGTCTTTCACCATTCATCAATTTTTGAATATAATGTGTAGTAGAAAAATATCTTGAAAATGTATCATTCGGAAAATTTGTGTCAATTATTCTAATCGGCCCCTTTTCTATTAATAGATCTCTCAACTTTGTATCTACATTAGTTCATTGACTAGGATCATATATATTTATAGGAGTTGAATTATTTATTTCATTCATAAGTATCAATGTATTATTTTGAGGATCTATTTCCGACTTGTCACTTACTTATTCTTTTTCTACTTGAATATTATTAATTTTCGAATTATCTAACTCAACTGAATTACTAACTTGCTCATCTAGAGAACACTCTCCCAAATTTTCTGATTCAAGATTTTTATTATTCAATAAAAATTTATTAAGAGCACCTTTTTGAGATTGTATAAGATTTTGAATTCTTCTTCTTTTCTTGAGTTTTTCATAACTAGATTCACACTTTCTATTTGACATACTTATCTTCTAATAAGTAATAAATAATCAAAAAATGTACTAAATAGCAAAATATTAAATTTTAAATGAGAAAATAATAAAAAGATAGAATAAATAGCAAAATATTAAATTTTAAATGAGAAAATAATAAAAAGATAGAATAATAGAACCTGGTTCAAAAACGGATAGCTTGATATGAAATTAAATTTTCTGTTCGAGTATGCTTGTTGTAAGACTTGAATCATGAAAATAGAACAAACAAAAATACTCCACTATTTCTTGAATCAATACACTGAACTCTGAAGATCCACAATAAAGCTTTGATCTTTGGCTATTGAAGAATGGAGTGTGATTAATTGAAGAACAAAGTATAAAAATATAATATAGTGGTATAGTGTTCTTCACTTTGCTCGACAAAGTCAGTTAGTCACGTTGTCCTCACTTCAGCAGCTCCACGATAATGTTGGCTATTGAAGTTGAAATGTTAAAGAATGGAGTAAGAACAAAGTATAAAATATAATATAGTGGCATAGCTATTAGTGCACAGTGCACACGTTGTCTACTTGTCTTCACTTTACTCAACAAAATTTTGTGAGTAAGAACAAAGTATAAAATATAATATAGTGGCCTAGCTATTAGTGCACAGTGCACACGTTGTCTACTTGTCTTCACTTTACTCAACAAAGTTTTGTGAGTAAGAACAAAGTATAAAATATAATATAGTGTCATAGCTATTAGTGCACAGTGCACACGTTGTCTACTTGTTTTCACTTTGCTCAACAAAGTTTTGTTTGAGAAAGTTGTGGACTTGTGGTCCACTATCTCAAATTTGTGTTCAAATTTCCCGTTTCATTTTATAATTTTTATTTATTTATATATATAATATAGATATAACCAAAAAATGGGGCCCCCATAAATGTGGGGCCTAAAGCAATTGCTTTACCCGCTTTATGGACGGGTCGCCCCTGTCTCTCGGGCTCTCAGTAATCATGAAAGTCAGCCCCAACAGAAATGATATCATGTATCAGCAAGGAACAATAGAGACTGAGATATAATAAACAAGTAAAACTGTGACTGAGTATAAAATAATAATTTAGCAGATAATTCAACATATATACGACCTTTGTGGGTCCCTACACTGCTAACACATAGTCTAAACATGATTTGTAGTTCAACTTCTCTACTATATGGAGAATGTACAAATAACAACAGATTATTCAACTACACGGTTCCATAGAATTTGACCAAGTCACCATTTCTACGGTGCACTCCCACAAGCCCGTCACCCAGCATGTGCGTCACCTCAAAATCAAATACATGACACGTAATACGGGGTTTCGTACCATCGGAACTAAATTTAGAACTGTAACTTACCTCAATCCGAGCAAATCTCTACTCCAACACACCCTTGCCTCGCTAAACGGCCTCTTAATGCCTCGAATCTAGCCATAAACAATGCGATATAATCAATATGGGCTAAAGAAATCAACTCCATAAGAAAATGCTAAGCTATTAATCAAAATCAAAAACCGGGTCAATGTCGGCCCTCGGGCCTATGTCTCGAAATTTGATAAAAGTCACGAAACCCGAAAGCTCACTCAACCACGAGTCTAACCATACCAAATTTATCAAAATCCGACACCAAATCGTCACCCAAATCCCCAAATCAAACTCTCTAAATCCCTAGCCTCAAATTCTCAATTTACACCTCAAATACACACTAACTAGGTGGAAAAATCAATGGAAAAGAAAGATTATTGATCAAAATGAGCACTAGGGACTTACCTCAAGAAATCCCCTCGAAAACCCTCTCAAGAATCGCCTAAACCGTGCCTGAAATGCTTGAAATGAAGCTAAAATCGCGAACCCTTGTTTTAATAATTTGCCCAAGCTTTCCGCTTCTGCGGCATCGCAGAAGCGACATCACCCAAGCATATACAGTCCACGACGCTCCTGCGGTCCCTCACTCCACTTCTACGAGCATCCAAGTCGCTTCTGCGGTCCTCCCGCCACATCTGCTGTCACGCAGATGCGGAATTCCCTATCGCACCTGCGCGCCTTCCACTCCTGCGCACCTCTCGCCGCATCTGTGGCCATGCAGGTGCGGAAAAGTCCTCGCACCTGCAACCACCTGCACGCTCCCCTCTAAATCTCGCACATGCGCAAGCTAGCCCGTACCTGCGATCAAAGCTCCACAGGGGCGGTTACACCAGCAGAGGTCCATCTTCAGCAATAACTCAACTTCGACTTTTGATCCGTTAACCATCCGGAATCAACCCGAGGCCCCCGGGAACTCAACCAAACATACCAACAAGTCCTAAAACCTCATACGAACTTAGTCGAGCCCTCATATCACATCAAACAATTTCAAAAATACGAATCGCACCCCGATTCAAGCCTATTGAAACTAAAGAAATGTAACTTCTACAAATGATGCCGAAACCTACCAAAACACGTCTGATTGACCCCAAATTTTGCACACAAGTCACATTTGACATTACAGACCTACTCCAACTTCCTGAATCGAAATCCGACCCCGATATCAAAAAGTCCACTCCGGTCAAACTTCTCAAAATTCAACTTTCGCCATTCCAAGCCAAATTCTACTACGGACTTCCAAATAACAATACAGACACGCTCCTAATTCCAAAATCACCCAACGGAGCTAATAGAACCATCAAAACTCTATTCCAAAGTTGTTTACTCATAGATCGACATCCGATCAATCATTTCAACTTAAGCTTTCAATCTTTAGATTAAGTGTCTCATTTCATTCTGAATTCACTCCGGACCCGAACCGACTACCCCGACAAGTCACATAACAACTATAAAGTATAAAATAAGCAGTAAATGGAGGGAACAGGGCTACAACTCTTAAAAACGACTGGCCGGATCATTACACATGGATTGGATTTAAACAATGCTCTAGTAACTTCTGGTTTAGCGCTATTTAGGATGATCAAAACTTGATTTGAAATGATTATGAACTACGATTAACTACTAAAGTAAAGCAATTGATAATTGACTGCAAATAACTAGAGATTAGCAGAGTAGGGTTTTTATCAATGTGGGAAATAAGGTTTTTGTCATGATAGGTGCAAGGTTATTATTCTAGATATGATACTGTTATGTTTACTCTTGAAGTTCTATCAATTCTCACGAATTCAATAGGTGATTAGCTTATACTTTCAATTCAGACTCATCTCTCGATTAAATCTAAATCTTTCAAATAAACTAATGTGAAGTGCGGTGAAACTTGCATGAATCTATTAGTAGGAATGATCTAAGAGAAACTTCTAGCGAATATTTCTCAATCTTAATTTAAATGGTAACTCAAAAAGATCTCTCGATTATTTCGAAGAATCTCCAAAATAAACTAAGGCATATGCTGTAATAATATTCAATAAGAAGTTCGTCTTTCGATTAAACACGATAAAGAATAAAATCATAACTATATTAAAGCTCCTCCAATAAATTCAAGCAATTAAACAGTAGTCCATAAACAACAACCAAGTCACCAAATCATGTCAAACCCTAAGGTAAACTACTCCATAATTATGGAGGGAGTCATCATAAATATAATTAAAGAGTAAGAAAATATCAATCTAACGTTACAATCCAAATTCCGTATTGAATTAATGGAAAAATGATTAAATCATGTGTCTTGTAGCCTCTAATACTCTCCCAAATATTCCTAGGTCAAAAGTCCCTTCTAAAATATTTTTTTGGTGTATTTATACCCTGCAGGAGTGGGCCCAGGCGAAATTACCTTTTCCAAGCCGAAACAGGAAAGTAATCTGAGAAAATTACACAGGCACGCCACGCCTTGCGCCTCCCCATGCAGGGAATTAGTGGGGAAGTTCAGAGAGCAGGTTCTGACGGGCAGCAACAGAAATACACTATTGCGCCGTCCCATGTGGCGCGACAGTGAAGTTTTTACAGAATGTTCTATTTTCTTCGCGTTTTGACATCCAGACTTGGTTTCCGACCTCCGAATGCAATCCCGATTTAATCCCTCGGGCTTTTACTCAGACTTCAAAGCTCCAACTTGTTTAATTTAGCTCTCGAATATATTTTTAACTAGAAATCACTTCATGCAAGGCATAAAACACATAATAAGTGCAATGCACTAACATTTAAACTCAAACACAAGTAAAATACAATCATTAGAGTGCAAACTATGACTAAAACACGTGATTCTAGCCTACCATCAGGCGCCCAACTCTATGTAGTGATGTCTTTCGCATTTTGAACTGTGCCCGGCTCAAACTTGGATGCCAAAAAATCATACTCCTCTAAATTCTTCTATTTTAGCTTCAAATTATGCACAATCATTCCATATCAACTCCGATAAATTCCTACACAAATAAATACCAAAATTAAGCTCGGGCCACAAATATTTATACTAAAGTTAACAAGATTGCATAATGCAAGGCAATTTACATGCAAAAATATAAATTTTTAGCCTAACATCACCACCCCACACTTAAACTCTTGCTTGTACTCGAGCAACCTAAGACTTTGCTAACCCAACAATACCACATAAGGCATCTTACAACGGAGGAATATTTAGCAATTCAACCTACTACACCTATGACCATGGTTGATACTAATAATTAATTAAGCCCTTGCATACGTATTCATGAACTTCCCAACTTTCATATGCCAAAACATAAGTGAACAATTCAAAACAATCAAACAACCTTCCCATAACCACCCAACCTCAAAGACCGACTTGTTGTCAATAAGCACTCTCGACTTGCACACTAACCCCGACAAGAAAAAGGTTAATAAAGTTATCTATCCATCATAGAACCATGTGCCCTCACCGAAGAACAAGAGCGTATGTAGTACGCACATTCAAATCAAGAGTTTTAAATATAAGTCAAGGACATTACGAACAAAAATCAATCGTTTACTTTCACAAGGAAATTCACGTGCATCCCGAGGTCGTACCATAGGCTTGCCTGTAGTGTATGTCTCTACTAATTGAAGCTTGCAAAGTCTAAGATCAATTAGGTCTTTATGGGTTGTAATGTAGGCTAAGGAACAGGGTAAGATATATGTTGGGTATAATGACTAACCCTCATAAGTACTTTAATACACTATACTTAACTTTCAAATACATATTCTTCATGACCAATTCAAGCAATGCCACTAGACCATATATAATTTGGTCCTTCTTCTTTAAGCACAACTATACATTCACTAGTCCGGATCGAGATGAATAGGAGGTTTATTTTCTCTTTTTGGTCTTTTGATTTTTTTTTTCTTCTCTATTTTTTTTCTTTTTCTTCAAAACTCTCCATAAATTTAGGTTCCCCCGCTAATGATCTTCCAAAACATACATGCACCTTTTGGACTTTCTATGGTTCCACTCAAAATCTACCTCAACTCTCACCTTACTCTTCTAGCGACTAACGTTCCTTCGTAGGTAAAGGTTCGAAGACGTTTAATTAAGAATAAAATCGGAATCGGCTTGTAACGTGGATGCCAAAGAAAAGGCTAGCCTCAAATAGACTATCCAAGAATTAGTTTATTTATGGTGCCATTCTAGCTCAATGAACAATAAAAGAAATGACTACATCATCTCCTAAACTCACAAAACTTACTTTTTTCGCTTCGACTAACACATGGGGAAAGTTTTAGACTAACACAAGATATCATAGAATGTCATCGAAACCTCACATTACACAATGCACATGACTCCAGTCATGACAGTTTCATTCAAACTCTCAATTTTAGGAAAATAATCACAAAAGCAAGAAATATTAAGCAATAAAACACTTCATGAATATTGAATCAAGAAATTGAGAGAAGGCATCACAGACAGACTATTCAATCTTTCATGGCATCAATTTTCATCAAAACATATTAGGAAGGTAATTTGCATGCTAAGACTTAATTATGCTAACATCAAACAGGTCAAAAGGAACATAGCAGCACTCAAGTTTTCTTTCCTCGATTTTCAAAAAAAAAAAAAATTGTTCAACGTACATCCTCTAAAAAAGAACTGATGCTAAAAAAATTCAAGAAGGATTATTATCTACCCACGACAAAATAAAAATAAAAAAAATATTTTTAGATTTTTTATTGGACCTTAATCCCTCAATAAAGTTGTCCACGAGATCCATTGTCGAGAAAATTCCAATTTATTTTTAAGTTTTTAAAAGAAAATTTCCAGTTAAAATAACACAACTAAAATTTCTTAGAAAATCACATAGACAGTCTCATCACTCCACACTTAAAATCTTGCATTATCCCAAATGCATATCATAAATAATAAGAGGGTGAAAGAAACTCCCGGATATACCAAGGGCCGAAGCATTAGCAACTAATAGGATACTGAGACTTCTCTTAGACCCGGTCCTTTATGCGGGCACCTCACACTTAGTTCCAACCATCTTGTTTGCTTTTGCTTCTTCCCAATGACTTTGCTTCACATGCTCATACACCTACAAAATAAAAAATAAAATAAAATGACACGACAAAAACAATACATTAAAAAAGGTTTAAAAAAAATAGAAAGTAGTAAAGTTGGGTTGCCTCCCAATAAGCGCCTGATTTAACGTCGCGGCACGACATGAATCACTTTCTGCCTCTACTTTGAACTTATGAACTTGATCCCAAGTTTTGATTCTGCTCTATGATCATGCTCTTGGGGTGGTGTAAATTCTTGCAAGCTAAAAATTAAATAATTCCTTATGCACTTTTTGGCTTTTAAGCTAGGGAATATCACCGTGCCAAGACGACCTCGAAAATTTCAAAATATATGTCTCATCAACCTCTTCCCTTGTCTCCATTCTACTCTCGTAAAGATCCATTCTCATTTCACCATTCGAACCCAATGCAGAGAAGTGTTTGGAGGCCCAACACGCTCAAATACATGAACTTCAAGATGTTCTACATCCTCTACACCAATGACACTAGAGTCAACTAAATATTTATCCTCAATGTCCTCGGTTGACTCTAGTATCACGCATTCAACATCGACATCCTCAAATTCTAGTTGGCTAGGTTGTTGGTGTTCTACTATGACCTCCTACATCAGAGTGTCAATTCCTGCCTCTAATTCACATTGTTTTGGGCTACTATCCATCATATTAACTCGTCGAACATTTAGAGCTTCCACCACTTGACCCTTCAAGTTGTGAATAGTTGCCTCTTGCCTTTGTATCTGTAATTGCGTCTTATTATTTTATTCTACAAGGCACATTAACATATCTTTGATCTCCTTTAGGTCAGCATCCCCAAGTTCTTTGTTCCTAGTAACTTCACACATAAAAGTAGAACCATCATAATAAGTGGTGGGGGACGGATAAGAAATATAAGCACAACCATAAAAGTGATCATCTTGACCACCACACATATCACATATGATATTGAGTTGGTGCACATAACTCACTCTCGAAAATATATTGATAATTTTGGCACGAGTAGTTTTCTCCACAATATGCATAAGGAAGATCAAAAGTAGAATTACCAACATCAAAGCTCTCATAATTTCAAGATGCCATGCCTCTCAAATTATAAATAAAAATAAAATATAAATAAAACAAAATAAAAGTTCAAACTTGACACCAAGTAATATTTACAGTTATAACTACACCGTTGGTTCCTCGGCAACGGCGCTAAAATTTGATCACGTCCAACTCTAGTCTTAAAAAGGATAAGTGGTCACTGCAAATATAATCCGATCTAAGAGTTCGGAATCGAATCCCACAGAGAACTAAGGTTTTGCTATAACTGTTAAGTATCACTAATAAGACAAGCTCGAATAATTTTTAAACTGTAAATATCAATATTCTTATGTCAAACAAATTAATTAACATAAATAAAATAGTAAATTCACAACTAAAGATACTAAGGGTTGGAGACAAGATTAATGAGGCCTAGAGTTAAGATTTACCCAATTTTTGGAATCCTTCCCGCTACGTCTCCTATAATTTCGCCTTAAGTATTCTTTATCGATCGTGAGTACTTCGGGAGTCGTAATTCTCTTCCGAGAAACTACCACAATTTATTAGATGTATTCTTCTGAACTACGCTAGCTGTCACTAGTTCACCGCTCACCAAGATCGCATCAAGGTTTCGTTATTCTTAATCTCACCTTTAAACCCACCGTATTGATTCCTCACATACGTTAAGAGTAATGTTGTTCTACAACTACCTAAATGTGTACCCTTTTCCAAGTAATATACACCAAATAGGCACAGTCAATTGAGAGCTCTTCAATCAACAACAATGGAAACGTAGTTGAACAAGTAGAGAAATATCAAAGGCAAATTTATATTAAATGTAGTTAAAAGTCATCCTCCAAGAGGTTCCATCAAACCATAGATGAGAAAGTTTAGCTACTCATAACCATACTAACAATCATGATAATAATTGAAAGAATTAAAATACAAATTAAGGAAGAGCGAAAGAGAAAACCCTTGTGATTCGTATTCAAGTATTCCCGTAGCCTTCTTGCCTCTCCAATAATGTCTCTACCTATAAAACAATATAGGTTTGGAACCCCTTTTATATTTGTTGAGGGCGTGTAGGGTTGAAACTACCAACTCCTGGGCGAAATAGGAAAAGTTTCCCGATTTGGCGTTTTGAATCACTCCTGACGCAAAGCTGTGCGCCCAACTCTGTGTAGTGCTATCTTTCGCGTGTTGAACTGTGCCCTGCTCAAACCTGGACACCAAAAAATCATACTCCTCTAAATTCTTTTATTTTAGCTTCAAATTATGCAAAATCATTCCATATCACCTCCGATAGATTCCTACACAAATAAATATCAAAATTAAGTTCGATTCACGAATATTTACACTAAAGTTTCAAGATCAAGGCATAATGCAAGGTAATTTACATGCAAAAATATAAATTTTTAGCCTAACATCAGTGGGTATTATTAGAATAGATTGTGTACCGATTAAGGAGCTTGAATCTCAGTTTTGGGATGGTTTGGTAGAGTTTTGAGGTGATTTGAACTGAAAATTCGAAATAGAAGATGAACATGAGAAAAATAATATGTGTATCACATATGTATCATAGTTGTATCAAATATGTATCACATGTATATCAATGTATACCTGTATGTGAGATACATGTGTGATATATGTTTGATACATGTGTTGAAGAAGAATATTTTGAACTCGATTTTAATTACGAATTTTAATACCAAATTGGCTCAAATCACGTCCAATCTTCCTCAAAATTTGTATATTAACTCATCTATATGTTTTCAATGAATTTCAATAATACCCATTGAAAAAGGTCTTTTTTTGCTTAGATTTTTGGAAATCTTGTATATATATATATATATATATATATATATATATATATATATATATATATATATATATATATATATATATATATTTCATCACCTTATTTGCTACTTCATCTATGAATTTTTCTTTTCGTCTTGCATCTAATGTTGTTAATCACGCTTAAAAATATGGAAGAAAATCTTTGCGTGTGGAGAGAAAGAACCTTAATTATTTGAATTTTTAATTTTTATACGTGCTTAGCTAGTTTTGGTAAGTCTATGATTAACTAGAGGTTGGTAAGTTGGGACTTATTTGGGATATTTCTGTAAGATGCCCTATTTAAAAACCGACTAAACTGACCGAAACGTACTGCACCGAACCGAATTTTAGGTTTATTTTAATAAAACCGTAGGTTTTTATATAAATCTACAGTCGTACCGATAATTAGGCTAGGCTTTTTACTTTATAGAAAAAAATCTAAAAAATACCAAACCGTACCGAATAAATTTACATGAAAAAATATATTTAAATATTAAGTTTAAAAATAAAAAGTATTAAATTTTTCCTTGGACCTTGGAATTATGAAAACGGTTACAAGCCAACAGGTAATTGAACTCAAAATCCTAATTCCCAAACCTATTATACTGCTTCTATTGAAACTAAATTATTTTCAGCATATTCACTAGCAAGACACAAGGTATTCTAGCGATTATGAGTAGCAAACTACAATGTATTGAATATGTTTCCTTTCGTATGATTTAAATTTAAATTTTTAAATATTTAATCTTCCATAAACTTTATTCTTGAGTCTCAACTTGCTTAATAACTTTTCACTTGTGTGATTTATATTTCCTTTGTCTTTGTTTAGTTTCTTTTGCGTTATTATAGAATAGTTGATGGATCTATACTCTAGCCATCTTTCATGTTTTCTTAATTTATCACCTGTTAAATAGTAAAAATATCTAGAGAGTTTTGCTAAGTCTTATAAAAGTACGTATGTTATTGCGTTCTGCTTCTACTAGTGACTTCTAAATGACATTTAAAAAATACCGAAAATTAATTGAACCGTACCGATACCGAAGAGAAAACGATATGATTAGTACGGTTTTTAAAAGTCTAATTTCGGTTATACATAATAGAATAACTGAAAAATTAGTAGGATACAAATTTTATAAAAATAATGATCGAATCGAACCATTGACACCCCCTTTTATCTTACTTACCATGGGGAAGCGAGATGAACAATAAATTTATTTTTATTTTTGAGTTTACGGGAATCAATTAACCTCACGAGTCACAATATTTCAGAGTTAGACAGTGATTATTATGCAAACAATTCTTCATGATGAGAGAATATCAAGGATTGCATTGTCTCTATTTTAGATTGGACATTTCACAAGTAGGGTAATTATTAGAAACCGTGTTCGAAATTTTGACTATAGATATTTATTTTTTGTGAATTAATGTTATGTCGGTTTTATTTTTTTAGCCGATATACATATATTATATATTATATGTATAATTATATACTCCCTCCGTTTCAATTTATATAAACTTATTTTCTTTTTAGCCCGCGCCAAAAAAAATAATATATTTCCTTATTTGGAAATAATTTATATGTTATATATAAAAATTATAAGTATATAATATATTTGCCGACTATTCATAATTTAAATGGTTGAGTGAGGGTATTTATATTAATTCTTCTTAAAAATACAAATAGTTTGAGATGGACCAAGTTACAAAATTTCTGAATGCTTTGTGTCTGAAAAACAAATAATTTTGTAGTAGCACCCATTAATTAAGAAAATCTCCCCTTTCCCACTTTCCCAAATTCCCAAATTTCGTTCGGACTGCCCAAATTCCCTCAAATGTTCAATGAATTGCGAACTACCATTTCCTTTCTTTTAAGCTTCGATTCACCTTCCATAGTTGCATCAACATTTCGATCAAGGCTTGAAATAG
Source organism: Nicotiana tomentosiformis (assembly GCF_000390325.3). Taxonomy (NCBI): domain Eukaryota; kingdom Viridiplantae; phylum Streptophyta; class Magnoliopsida; order Solanales; family Solanaceae; genus Nicotiana; species Nicotiana tomentosiformis. The sequence goes on along the minus strand of NC_090812.1, from coordinate 146,693,380 downwards.
TAAGCTGTTTCCCTTTTTAGTATCACTTGTTTAATGATTCCCCATCCCCAATCCTCTTAATGCTTTAATTATATTGGAGAAGAACAAAATCATATCTTGGTATTGGAGTCCAAATATTGAGAAAATGTTGGCAAAAATTGATGACTTTACCTTGTCATTTTGTTTGATTGAGAAAAAGAAATTGGCAATTGAGAGTTTAGGTTCATCTGAAGTTTGACATTTTCATGGCTTCTCAATTTGTTATTTTATTTACTTGAAAATGGAGACAGGTAACAACTTCTTCTGATTGAAGCAGTATACCTGTATAATTTCTGAAGAACATATAGTTAAATAGGAATCATGTGGTACATTAAAAATTTGCTTATGCCTATGTATCCATGATACGATCGAATTTATATACTAATAAAATAGATTGCCTTCTGGGAGCTTCAAAGCTTGAACTTCCACTTTCAATAGTCAAAAGAAGCGCGGATGGCACCGGTCCTGATTGATTGTTTTGAAGTGAAGGGATTTTCCCTACTAATGAGTACAGATAGGCGGTCTTAGTATTAGAAAAAGAATTAGTAGGGGTACGTGCGGAGTCTTCAATTATTGGCCAAGTATTACTTCACTTCCTCTTAGTTCAAGCTATTCCTTAGCGGTTATTTATCTTCCACTACCCGAGGCCGCAACTCCCCTAGCTGCACATGGATGCACAGAGAAGGCCCTCACTTGGTTCTTTGACATCGACTCGGTTGCTAGGAAGAATGCGGGCTTAGAGCCAATAGAACTAGTGTTCCTTCGTCACCCTCTAGTGTACTGAACTTGTGAAAAGCATGATTTAAGATATGCACGGACAAAAGTAGCTGCTAATCTTTGTAGTGTACATTTGGTGGTTATGACTGAAATATTTCATTTTGTGCTTCTATTTGGTTAGGACTTCGGAGTAGTATGCTTCAGGGATCTTGGAATAAACCAATGCTCTATTCTTGTCCTTTTATAGGCTATGAAGCGCCAAGCTACTTTGAATTAATCATTTGAAGTGAATTAGTATATGGGTTGTTGAAAAGAAATTACTAACGGTCGCTTGTTCGAACAGCTGCTGAAAATTCCTCTTGAATTTTCTGGAAGCCTTTTCTTTTTGGAACAATTGAAGTGCTGTTATGTTTTTCGTCAATCATTGATGCCCTTGGTTTCGATATGCTTTATTATATTAAAGTATCTAATTGTTAAATGGTATTTGCTAAATGAGGATTTGAAAGTCATTGTGAAGATTCATTTCTCTTTTTTTGTTAATTCTTGTGATAAAATAGAGCTTCCTACCAAAACCAAAGTATATTCAATTATGAGGTGGCACTATGCTCTCGACTTGGTGTTTAGTTAGGAGGAGGGTATAAGAGCGGACAAAGCTTGGTATTTAAGTTGGGTGGAGGGACCAGTGAGCCAACTGGAGTTGAGACAGAAGCCCACAGGGAAGTTTTCGATTTTTTTAAAAATAAAAAAAACTATGCTCTCGACTTGGCAATAACCAAATGACCAGGCTTATTTGTTAGTAGTCTTGAGATTCCCAATCCCTACAAATAAAAAAGATTTTGGAGTTGGTGTATAAACACACCAACTAGTTTTGATCATTCAGTTACCTTAAATTTGACAGTTTCAGGTTTTTGTTTGTTCTTACACACCGGTCTGAAGTATTCTGCCAATTGATGATTTGGTAACGCATCCATGAGTTCGCACCAGCCTAATTCAGTTGACGACATCTTCGACACATCACTGAATTTAGAGGACACTCATTACAAGGAAGGTTATTCTGAAGGCTATTCTAGCGGCCTAGCTTCGGGTAAAGATGAAGGCTGTGAGGTGGGGCTGAAAACAGGGTTCGAAGTAGGTGAGGAGTTGGGTTTTTACAGAGGTTGCGTTGATGTCTGGAATGCTGCAATACTGATGCAACCAAACTGTTTTTCGCCGCGTGTGCAGAAAAGCATCAAACAGATGGATGAATTGCTCCAAAAGTATCCCGTTTCTGAACCGCAGAACGAGTCTGTCACTGATATTATGGATTCATTGAAGTTGAAATTCAGAGCTATATGTGCAACATTGAATGTCAAATTGGAGTATAATGGGTACCCCAGAGCTTCCGATGTCAAGAATTCAGGATTCTGATTGGTTCAAATATTAAATGAAGGAAAATACAGATACTTTTTCTGTCTTTTTCGTGATTGGTTTGATCGAAGTAGAAGGTATGTAAAATTTTTATATTCATGTGCATCTTTGAGTTTTCAACCGATCCCTAATCTCTTAATATCAATATTAGCCATATGTGGTTCAGTAAGGTTTTGTAAAATATTATATTGAGTATAATGAAGAGAAACATTTTCTAAATCAAGTTGGATTTATGTCAAGCCCAATTTCTACATAGCTATATGTATCTATATTCTCTCCCTCTCCTCCTCTTTTTAAAAGTTTGCATCGAGTGTTTACATCAAATTAATGCTCGCTTCATATCTATCATACACATTTATCAAACCATTGTTGATATGTATTCTCTATTTAGTTTTTAACTTCTAAGGTTAAATTACTTGGTTATGTGTAAACATCCGCTGTAGGTAATTATTACCTCTACACTTTGAAAATAATCATTTCCTACCCCTTAAGTATATCTGTATCTGAAATAGCAGGGCCAGAGAATGATGTCTTAGCCCAAAGCACATTTCCTGTCAGCTTTCCACACTTTTGGCTCTATTTTAATCAACTTTTTTTGGTAAAACAAAATGGGTATTGTTGATTTGATTCCAAAATTCACATTTCCCTCTTGGTTAATAGTGAAAGCACAGAGGAAGAAGTGACCAATCAACACAAGATTTTCATAAGAAAACTGCGAAATAAGAAGGAAAAAGAATCCTGCAAAAAGTCACAACAAGCCTCTTCCTGTTAAAGCATTACTTCTGTCAGCTATTCATATTTTGGATCAGTCTTCTAAAGGAATAGAGAGGGTTACACAGGGAGGTTTTTCCAAAAGTAATGCTCTATTCAACAAAAAAGAGAAAAAGTGGATACTTCCTATTCTCCATGCTTCTTTATTGATCTTTTCTATGTGGGAATATAGAAGATTTGCATTCCAAATCACCCTATAAAATTTAATTTGTAAAAAGGAGTATATTGATTATTGATAGCCCATGCCAAAATACATCTTTTTCGGCTTTTCCTTACCATGAGGAGCTGTTCTTTGAACACTTTTAGATAATTACAAATTAACCACAAAAAAAAAAGGTGCGTACATAATATAACAATTAAAAGGAGGAAAAACAATCAAACAGAACTTCACTAGAACATCTCATTGCTGAATTTTTCTCCAAATTCAACCCCTTAAAACTAGAAAAGAAAGAAAATTAGTACCTACTCAAACGAGCAAAAGCTTTAGCTATGTACCTAAAAGCTACCCTACAAAAGAGAAATTCAAGAAAATAATAATGCTAAGTAAGAGGAGTTGTCTATTCCATTCTTGAATATATAGACTACATTTTGTGAAGAACATAAAAGATAAAATTTCTTAGTAAAAGGACTTTGACAGAAAACTGAGAGTGAGCACCAATATTATTGTTTAATAATATTCATGGCATTTTTGGAAGGTGGTTGTGATGAAGAGGGTCAGGTCCTGTTGGAATTTGTCTTGCTGATTCTTCTGACTCTTCATTAATACTCCTCTTCCCTTCTTTCTGTTAAACCCCCAAAACAAGAAAAATACCAACAAATTAGAGAAAGCTCAAATCTTTTTCTGTTATTTTTAAACGAAAATCCACTTTTAAGTTAATAAATACCTGAATCTTTCCATCTGGAAAAACCCCTTTTACTTCTTGACCAACTGAAAAAATAGATACATAACATTCTCAATAATTAATATGCATGTAGAGAGGAAAGAAAAAGAGAGAGAGAGAGAGAGAGAGAGAGAGTTTTTACAAGGAGGAAAGCTAAGAACAAAGGGTGCTGAAACCACCATGAAAATCATCAGCAGATAGAACCCTGAAATTGTAAAAGCTCTCAAAGACGCCATTTTTATCTCTTTTATACAAAAGAAATATCCCCTTTTTTCTCAATAGAGACTTAGTATTAGTAGTAGAGATTCTAAGGAAATGTTTTGAAGCAGACAAAAGGAAATGAGAACAAAATATTGTTGTTTTTGAATTCTAATGGAATATTTAAATACTAGAAACTCCCGCTGGACTGGATAATTTGTCGATTCAACAGAGGCATATTATGATAGTACGATGTTTTTGTCTGTTTATACAGACGACGTGAGGGAAAACAGAAAACATTCCACAATTGTTTCAACAACCTTATTCGTACAGATGTGGAGGTAAATGATTGGTTCATAAGAAATAATAGTACGGAATGTGATACTCCCAATCATTTGATGCTGACTGACAACATTAATTTTTATGAAGAGGAGTGACTACTCATTAGGTGTGATCCTTGATTTCACCTTATTGACAGGATATTTGGGACACAGACGCACTTTTTAAAAATTTATTCTAATCTTTTTCTTTTAGATTGAGGAGGGTCAAAGAAGAGAAGAAAAAATCTATTCCTCTTTTTTGTTTTTGTTATTTTAAATTTATTTTCAACGTGGAATACTGAAAACTTTTTATCTTTAGTTTTGCCCCTTTTTCCAATTCCTTTTTAAATATTTTTTTATTACTAAGGACTTACAATTTTCGAATTATGAAATAATTCAATTTGTTTTCACTTAAATGTCAGACTTCACTTATTGGAGTGTTCGAACTCGTGACATGCACTTAACTCTATATTCCTAGATTTAGTGAGTCTGTTGTTGCCCTGGCGCTTCAAAGTCGTTAACAATAACAGAGCCAAGATTTTTACTAATGAGAGTCAAAATATAACGAAGCAAATGGATGAAGAAACTTGAGAGATTCAACATATAGTGTATATATACATAAAAGTAAAAGTATCTATCAACATAGTGTAATTTTCCCGCATCACTTAAACAACGGTGGTCCGCACAGGTCTTTATGGTTGACTTGGTCCATACCGTCGTGCCATGCTGGCAGGTATGTTGAGTCGAGTCGTGCCTACTCATTTGTCTGGGCGTGCTTAACGAAAGATCAGTGTTAGAATCATGTAATTATATGGATCAAAATCTATCTTTAGAATATCTGAACCAAGATAGTATTAATGGAAGAGTTCCCAAGTATCTTTGTCGAAATGGTCCAATAAGCGGCGAAGTCTGTGGTCGAAGAGTCAACAAGGGCCGAAGTCGATGTGACAACAAGGGTCGAGGCTGAGGTCGAGTATCTTTGATAGAGTTGCAACGACTAGTTTCAAGATAGGATATTAAAGAGAATATTCTAGTGGATATTCTCTAAACTTGTACTATTAGGGTTTCTTAGGAACATATTTTCTATAAATAGAAAAGGACATAATGATATAGGACATGTGATATTCATTTGTAAAAAAACACCCTTTGACTTGAGAAAGAGAATCAGATCTCATTTGTTAAGATACAAACATCACCCTTTCACTGAGATTCTTGTCTATACTTTTCCACTAGATTCGAAAATAACTCAAATATTCAAGGGATTGTCTATCATTCATCATTGTCAGAAAGAACATCCCTTATTCCATCCTTTCTTGGGTGACTCATTCCTTCTATTTACTTAAATGTCATTTTATTACTATTCATTATTATTGATTGTTACATTATTGCTTCTGATTTCTAAACCATTTATTGTATGCCACTGTCACTGTCCGACCAGATCTACGTAGGGATATTATTGTTAGCTAAAATTAATCCTTATTTATATAAATTTAGTTAATTGAATCAAGATATATATCTTTTGGTTAAACAATAATCAACCGAGTGATATCGAGGTTTAACTTTGGAATTGACTTACCTTGAAGATGGAGAGCAAGAGAGAACATATTGAAGCTCCTATGGTCTGCTCTAGAAATGAAAATGAGGATACAACCTTTTTTATTTCAAGAAAAAAAAGGTCATAAAAGCTTGTTAACATGCTCCGATGCAAATTGAAACAAATTGTGAAGGAATGATCAACATGCTAACCAATAAACACTACAGTGTTAGCCCGTTCGCAAAACATTTATTGATGATTGCAGGTGCCTTATACATGAAGGGGGATGCCCTGAATGGGAAAGGGAACAAGGTGGCAGATGTTCTAAGCTAAATATGGAAGAAATTTACAAGTTTTTGAAAGCTTAGTGCTTTATGATGTACTCCTTGTCTTTGCTTTGTCTATTCTTACTTATTGGAGTGTTCAAACTCATGACATGCACTTAATATAGCAAATCTGAACTCAGAAAAACGCATGTACATACCTTGGTTGTGCAAATAAATAACAACAGCTTGAAAACAAAGAACCTCCTCAGTTCTCGCTTATTACTGCCTAGTGAGACTCCAAAAAAGTCTAAGTGGGCTTTTGGACATAAGAATTGTAATTCCAAAATAGGGGGAAAAAAATTTTCAAGTGAAAATGGTATTTGAAATTTAGAATTATGTTTGGACATGAATATAATTTTGGGTTGTTTTTGAAGTTTTGTGGGTGATTTGAGTGAAAATTTTGAAAATCAGCTTTTTGGAGTTTTTCAAATTTTCGAAAATTTTCAAAATGCATCTTCAAGTAAAAATTGAAAATTTTATGAACAAACGCTGATTTCGATAAAAAGGAAAAAATTTCTTATATCCAAACGGGCTCAAAGAATTATTCTAGTTTCACAATATCAACAAACATAAATGACTAGTAGAAATATAACAACTTCAAAATGAAACAGGTTCATAGATCGAGTCCTAACATGACTTCACTCGAGAGTACATATTAGTATCGTTAAGCTTACTCATGATCAGAAACTAAGGAAAAGAAAGACAACACAAAAACAAATATCGTATACATGCAAATTACTAAAATCCTTTTAATTTTTTTCATCAAACTCATTTCATGCTATGTGCGCTAGGATGAAACCGTTAAAACATGCATTCTGCTTGTGATATATCACGAAACAAGTTAATTTCGCATTCCGAATGATGCCAGGAAAAGGAAACTAATAAAAATATCCCAAACAGCAAGTTGGCTATCATCTACATCCACACAGACCATGTTAAAAAACAGAAAAGAAAAATATGAATGTGTAATATGGTAACCTGAATGATTAATCTGGGGAATCTTTGATCAGAGCATGCAAAAGGCCACATTACTTGAAACAGGTTCATACATATCCATTGCATCTGCTTGTTAATTCTTTCAGATGCATAACAGGTTTCATGTCTCACTGAAGTTAAATTTAACCTTTTCTTTTTTCCAGATGCATAACAGGTCTAACTTAAGTTAAACCTATTAACTTGCCAGAAACTGACATATCAATAAACCGGCCATGTGTTATTCGACATCTAAAATGACAATGCTTCTTAGATAAGAGGAAAAATGAAATTCCATACTGCAAAAATCGCGATAAATTCAAAGTAGACAGCCAACGTATAAGTACAGTTTCAGCACTCCAGTAAAAGGATTCAAATTAAGTGACTCAATTTCACCCCTTCCTTGTCCCTGATGTTGGAAGATCAGATGTTTTGACTTGGGATATACGCTTAACAAAGGAGTAAACGAAAGCAGCCATCTCTAAAAGCCTTTTCCATCTAACTATTCACTCTTTCTCTCGAGTCCGCTGCTCTCTCACTTTTCTACCTGTTTCCTTGTGCTGTGTGAGGAGACTAAGCTTAAAACACCTCCAATCTTAAGGACTTCTCTCATTATTCATAAAGCCCCAACTAATAACCAAAAAATGTTCTTCTACCTCCCATCTCTTTGCTTTACTTCTAAGTTACTTGAATTCGGGTGCGTATGTCCGATACGGATGCGGATCTAGAGGTTGGATCCATCATGATCTAAATTTTAAGATTCAGGGGTATGGATCCAGGTATGGATGCGGGTGCAGAAATTCAGCTAAAAATTAATTCAAATATCTAAAAATAGAGTTATAAAAATATGAATAAATTATGAGACATGTAGAAAATGTACAATGCGTTCCGAGAAGGAGAAAATATTGATCGAGAGGAGAACTGAGAAGGAGATAAAAGGAAAAGGACTGATATAGAAATTTCTATATACAAGGTATTCCATTTTCTTCAATTTCACTCTAGTATTTGTTTTGGTTTCAGAAATTATTGTATCTGTCCCGCATTTCTCTATTGATTTTTGTCAAAGTACCCAAAATCGATTGACTAGATCCGGTACGGCTCCCACACTCACGTCGAGTCGACACAAGTGCGGCACCGAAAGTGAAGAGTCCGATCACCGTTACCCTCAAAAACGTTTCCCGTGAACTGCAGCGACTTCTAAGCCACTGTATCACACAGTACATGTTTTTCTTCTCATCGTCACAGAGCACATGTTAGTAGGAGTCTTGACCATCTTTTGTATTTTAAACAAAGGATAGTTAAAAACATACCTGATTAACCAATCTCAGACTTCAAATTCTTCCAATCTTGTACTTATAACCCATATATGACCCAAAAACAATTAGACTAGAGCACAGAACAATAAATAAAAAGACTTCATAGCCACCTATTTGGTGTTTGATGAACTTCCTCTTCTTCTTTTTTTTCTTCAAAAGATCCCTTTCTTTCTTATGCATTTATTTATTTACCCTTTTCTTTGGTGCATCCTCCAAATGGGGTGAAGACAAAAATATAGAACAAGCTAATTAACTAGACATTCAAGTACAGTATGCTCAATGTTATAACACATTGTTTCTCTTCCAACAAATAAGTGCCATCATTCCAACATGCACACAACACATTACCTTCCCAATTTCTCATTTCCCTTCTTCATTGTTAATTAACAATTAACAATACTCCTGCACAATACTTTTCTGGCCCATCAAACAAGAACCGACCTAGAATTTCTGGCATCTCGTAGTCAAAGAGCAGAAAACAAATAATCTAGCTGATAGCTTACCTTCAAGAAACAAAGGTCTAAGAGATTAAGCCACAAAGTCAAGGTCAGGACATATTTGGTCAATAAAGCTTAGTGCTGACCAAAATTATTACTAATAGCTGAATCTTGTGCACAAAATAACAGCTTCCTCTTGTCTCGATATTCTTGATCATTCTTTCAAAATCCAGGCCCACAAGGCTTAAACCAGAACTTAAGGTGCAGAAAGAGCACAAAGAATAAATAAATTGCAAAAAAAAAAAAAAAAAAAAAGAAGAAGAAGAAGAAGAAGATAGAAGCTCAAAACTCAAAAGATTGGAACATCCTGTTATCTTTCTCAATGAATGAAAGCTTTAGCCAGATTGAGTGCCTCGCTCACTTTCAATTCAGGTATCAAAGCATTAACACATGCATCAATCATCAACTATGGGCTATGTGAAGAGGGCAGACTAAACAAAAGCTGTATCTCTTAATTTCAGATATTTTCAATTCATTTGCCCATATAGTTTTCGTTTGGGCTTATAGTTATTTTTTTTAATTCATTTGTGAGTTTCTTCATTAAAGCTCGCACTTTTTTTGCGCTTTTGGACTTAAAGCCCCAACGAACCTCAGCACTCTTTTTTGTTTTTTTGCCTTTAGTTGAACTCTTTTCGCTTAGAAACACATTTATGTTGGTTCTGCATTGAGTTGTGCTTTTGTTCTCACTCCTGAGAGTAAAGTGTCAAAAATTAAATGATTTAAAAAAACAGCAAACTAGTGCATTGCTCAAGCTTTTTTTAAATTCCAACATACACCCATTAAAAAATCATTATAAAAGCATCATCCACAGTCAAGATTAGGGTTCATCATAAACATAATTTGAGATGCACAAGCTCTTTTCTACTACAACAACAACAAAAAACCCAGTGTAATCCCACATAGTGAGGTCTGGGGAGGGTAGTGTATATCGCAGACCTTACCCTTATCTCGTGGAGATAGAGAGGCTGTTTCCAATAGACCCTCGGCTCAGTGAAGCACAAGCTCTTTTCTGGATGTCATAATTAGTCATACTCAACAGTCCCATACTCCCATCTGTATTTGACAATAAAGGATAAAAGGAAAAGATCATATCATCCAGGATTATGTGATTTCCCATTCTTTGCTGATTTCGTGTATCGTATTTTCATTTTGACTCTTCACTATCTAGAGTCCAGACCCTACTATGTGGGATTACACTGGGTTCGTTGTACTATCTGAAGTGAGAACAAAAGCACAACTCAATGTAAAACCAACAATAATGCATTTTTAAGATGGAACATAAAAATGAAGTCATATGTTCAACTTTTGATACTCAATAAGACAATGCTAGGGTGATGTCAAGCTATTGTAACTAAGATGGTGCCAAGTTGTGATTTTGTGACAGGAATGAAAGCAGAGACTTTAGCTTAAAGTTGACCGTAGAAAGTCAATCTCTTTGGCATTATAGGAGAATCTTCACACACTCAAACTCTAGATAATGGTTTGTTCAAGGGTTGAAAGTTGGGAGGGGGATTGGAAAGTTGGTGCCGAGACTCGGACCACTTGAAGGATTTCCATTGCTTTTTCCCCTCTCCTTTACTCCTGTTCTTACCTTACCATTTCCAAAACAAACGGCACAAATTGCTCAACCAATTTGTGAAGCCTACTTGGCATGTTAATTAGGCCTGTTGATGTGGTCTCCATATTATAAAGAAAGAGAACCTCGAAATGAGCTACTGGAACATGTACGAATGCTTTTCCTCAAGAATGGAATAAATACGTGTAACCAGTCTCATTTGTAGCACTTGAAAAAACATTTCTTAGCATGACGAGAAAGTTTGCTATGAATAAAACACATTTCTAGCTTTCCTTCCTTTTGTCAATCAGAAAACTATCCCAATTACGCGAAGCACAAGTCTGCAACATGTAAAAGAAATGCCAAGAAAAGGAGAAAAAAAAGAATTTCTGCTACTGAATTTACATTTTGACAGCTGATACCATAACTTACAGTCCAGGTTCTCATTTTATGAGAGGACTCACTCCAGCTCACAATATGTTGCCGCATTTTTCAGATACCTGCATAAAAAAGTGAGAATACAACAATTAAATTACTATTAAATAACAACCAAAGAGGGAGAGAATTAGCTCAGTTTACTATAACTCACATTCTAAATGTTGTATTTTCCACATAGTTGTTTACGAGGCAAAGAATGTCATCACGTCTTCATCAAGGAATAGTTCAAAATCACCAGTATCTAATGTACCCGGGACATCAAGATCAAAGTTAAATGGACTGCTGAGTCTAGCATAATCCGGTGAGCCACTAGTGATAGGAGATGCAAAATGCATCTCAACAGGCCGATCATGATCAGTCTCAAATGTGTCTTTTCCATAATGGCGGTCTTCTCTGGCAACATCGTTTCTATTTCCATGAAGCACTGATGACCTAACTCCAGAATCCTTTGTCTTAATCTGAGGTTCATTGAAAGCCAAGTGAGACTGCTGTTCATCATGAGCTGACACAAATTCAGCTGACGGTGTAAAATATTGATATATATGAGGTTGATGCAAGTTAGGATATTGAGATCCATGAGCAAAACCGGGATCCTGTAATTCATGTAGGACAGAATTTTCAGGTCCATTATGTAACCCATTGTTTGGAGGTACATAATGAAATATGGAACTTCTAGGTTCATTATTCACCCCAGAAAATTGGGGTCTGCTCTGCAACTGAGTATCATGAAGCTGGTGCTGCACAACAGAATCTTGAGTTCCAAGATGAAACCTCGATTCATATGGGACAACCTCAGAATTTTCCAACACTGGATAAATTGATGGCCCATTGCCGATGAATGCATCCTCTGTAGAGACCGCATTAGTTGATGGAACCACGGAAAGGTTAGAGTCTCTTAATTGTAATTCAGGCTGATCCTTCTCTGGTTGGCTTTCATTTGTAATGTGCCCGGCAAACTGCATATTTGAATTGTTTATATCAGGTAAGGTATTTCTAGCCTCATCATCAGGTTGCTGGTTGTTGAGAGATAGCTGAGTCTGTTGAGGGTTTGACCTAGCACGTTTTCTTTTTCGACGTTGTCCATCTCCTTTCTCCTTACCTTGGTGAGACTTAGGAACAGCATTCAGAGGACGAGCATCCGATGGTTCATTTCCCCTCTCATCTCTAGATGAAACAGAGCCATTACCATCATTGACACCATCAACATCATAATCACTGTCGCTATCAACAGAAAGTTTCTTCTTTTCACCGCGAGTTCTATTGGGTGCCTCGCTTATGCTAGATGACCCGTTGTCACTGCTCGGTTGCTGGATAGTGGACTCCTCTCTACTTAAGACAGCTAACCATATTGAGCTCTCCTTTGCAGTCATCTTATCCTGTAAACACTTTGACTGCCGGACTAGTCTCCTGATCTTTGCAATATCAGGTGACATATGCTTTATAACAGCAGTTAGAACACCAACTTTAAACATTTTCTTCAAATCATGTGGCTTCTTGTATGGCGGTTTCTGACCCTTAGGCAACCCCATTTTCGCCCACCATTCCTCATTCCCCGTTGGCCACCAGGGTGGTGAGACACCTTTCTCCAGCGGGAACTTCCGCTGAGGTGGATCACAATGTTGCATTAAAGAAGACAAAAGGGAACCCAACGTTGCGTCTTGCAAATCCTGCAGAACACTTTGCGGGTTCCCATTTTGATTACCGACTCCCTCTCCTTTCGCACGACATTCTGCTTCATACTTTGCTATTGCAGCAGGACCGTTCTTATCAAACTTCACCTTCTCCTTCCACCAAGCTCTTATGTTATCAGATGCACCGCTCACTGGTTTTCCCTTCTCCGGTATGATGCCATAAACAAATCCTCGAGCCTTGCAAACCTCCATGAGCTTCAACATGTACTTCAAAATCCCATCTTGAGCTCTTGACATCTTTTTCCGCCGAGCTTGATCAGTGGTTTGCTTATTTTTCTGCTTGTCTGCAGCTTGCTGTGCAGCAAGTTTTTGTCTTTCCTTAAGCCTCTTGAGCTTGACGCGATCCTTCCACATTCGCCTCTCCAATTCCTCGGGATCAATCTCTTCATCACTCACATCCTTTTCCTCTATATTGTCGCACCTTATGTCATCAACTTCAATATCCGAGCTGTTGCCCAATCCATCAGCATCAATCATACAGTACTCCATTCAAACCAAATGAAAGGGAAAAAAAAAACTATATATACACCCAATAAACAAACAATAATCCTCAAAGTGCTCACAAAATCAAGAATTCACAAAAATCCAATAGTCACACTGCAATTACTCAAATACTCATTTCTCAATATCCAAGTTCATTTCTTGAATTCTAAAATGATGGACCCACGTCAGAATTTCCAATAATTCATGAATACAACCAAAAAGATTTTAACTTTAAATTACTCATACACCCAAAAATTCCTAAAAATTACAATTCTTCTCAAATGAAAGAAGAATTGTTCAAATCTATCAAAATTTTACATTAGTTAAACAAATTCAACAAGAAAATATCCAAACAGAGAAGAAAAAGAGGAATTAATAATTTTATTGGGAGGTGGGAAATTCAACTGTCTAACCTGATATCAACTCCAATCTCATCCATCACAGCCATGTCTATTTTCAAGAGTTTCTCTTCAACCTAAAAAAAGGTTGCCTTTGGAACATAAAGGAAAAAGGATCCCACCAAAAGGAAAGAAAATAAAAAGGGGCAAAAAAGGGTTTTAAAAATCAAGAAAATATATATATGCAGATACGATGTATTTCTGAAGTGTATAAAGGAAGAGAGAGAGAGAAGGGTCAGAAAAACACCAGTGGAGAGAGAAAAGAAAAAATGTTGAAAAAAAAAAAAAAAAAATTGAAGGGGCAAAAAGAACAAGAGGCAAAATTGCCTTTTGCGACTCATAGGGAAGGTTAAAAGTTTCACGACGTCATTCCTGAGCTATATATTTTGTTGCTTTATCTCCGAGAGTTTTTACCATTTATCACAATTTTTTGGTCTAACAAAAATTAGAAGGGATCCTTTGGTTGGTAAATAAGTTATATAGAAATTATAATAATAAAATTATAGTAATATTTATTTAATGAATAATAATTTTAGAGATCTCATTTCTAACACTGATCTTCCTTTGTTTACCATAATATGCTTACTTCTCTTATGGAGTATAATTTTTTTGTAATTATTCGTTTAATCTATTTATCTTAATATGAATATTTTACAATCTGATTAGTTTGCACTTTGCCCTTAGCATCTAGGTTTAGAATTTGCAGCCAATCGCTAATTGAAGAACGATGAAAAAGCAAACAAACTACAATCTATTATTAGCTAATATAAGTGAAGTTTATTATCAACTTTTATTCTATTGAATTGCCAAAGTGATAACCTCTAAAGAATCAATCTATTCAGCTTCTAAACATGATATATATTTGTGATTGTTAAATTAAATATATATTTTTCTTTGATTTACGTAAGAATTAAATTAACAATTGTGTCTCATTACGAAATCAAGCGTCTTCTTTCACGAATAAACAGAAAGAACTACTTCAAAACAAAGAGCTAGCTATGTAATGATGTTTTTATAAATGTGTTATATAGTTATTTTTTCGTAAAGGAACTTTTAAGAAATGTGTACGAAATTAATTAAACAAAAGAGCGTAGTAGAAAGCACAAATTGCTTGGGCAATTACCTAGAGTAGAATGGAAGTTGTTTTGAACCCCCGACTATTAAGCTATACTTTTGGGATGTGTCAAAAGGGTTTAAAACTTAATATATATATATATATATATATATATATATATATATATATATATATATATATATTTTGCCTTATATATACAGTATAATTTTTCGGCGAAGAGGGTTCGAGTGAACCTCTGCCGCCCCTAAATCCGCCCCCGCGTGAGAGAATCTGCTCAAACAAGAAAACTACTGCAACATCTTAAATTTTGAGGAGATAGACAAGTAGGATAGCACATATGACTTGTGGATCAATTGATAGTTGTACAGCTATAGGTAGAAACTTTTAAATGAGACAGGGGATTGTGATAAAGTCAACCGTGGACTTGTAAAGCTACATTGGTAATTAATGAAAAATGTTTAATTGCCAAGAAAAAAAAACAAATTGGTTAAATCATAATTGTTTACATTAAGAATAAATAAATTAAAGCAATTGTTACAAAAAAATCTAAAATAATGAAAGTAAGTATAATATTATAAATTACTAGGGGAGGTCATTGTCATACAAAAAACGAAAAAGGGCTAACAATACCCCTAATGTATTGAAAATAGTTTAAAAATAATCCCCCGTTAACCTTTTGGTCCGCAAATGCCCCTAATATTTATTTTTGGGCTCAAACTTACCCCTATATCTAACAGAACTAACCTGGTCAATTTTTTGACTTTAATTTCGCCATGTGGTATTTTTTTAATCAGCCACGTATATTATTTGTATTAAATAAAACCTACCCATATCTTTTAAAATACCCAACGACCCTGACCCACTCCTATATATTTGGACGGTCGGTTAAAAATAATTATATTCGCTAGTTAAATATAAAAAAAATATACATTGATTATATATAAAAATATGTATATTTTAATATATATTTTACATGATATCATTTTTAGGAGAAATTATACGGTGTAGTTTTCCCTATTAGTTATGATCTATAACTCAAATTTATTAAAAAAATCTGACAATGGAACGACAGTTTTTGCTAATACTTTAGCTCTATCGTTATATATTAAAACACTATTAGTTCCCATTAAAAAGATCAAGTGAAGTCCATTAATGTGCTAAGCAGTTGGATATGTATATAATTAAAGGTTTTAAAGAATTTCTTTTCCATCTGTTTCTTTGTTTCTCTTTTAGAAGGTCATATAAATAGAACATTATTATTTTTTTATGTTTGCAAATTAAAATTTATATTTGTTAAACTTGTTAAGATCTGCAAAATTTGAAGCGGGTCAGGGTCGTTGGGTATTTTAAAAGATACATGTGGGTTTTATTTAATACAAATAATAGACGTGACGGGTTAAGAAAATATCACATGGCAAAATTAAAGTCAAAAAATTGACCATGTTAGTTCTGTTAGATATAGGGGTAGGGCTGTTCAAAATCGAACTGAAACCGTTAACCGAACAGAACTGATAGCTTATTGGCTTATTGGTATCGGATTATCGGGGTAATGGATTTTGAACGGATTGAGATTTTATAATTAACGGCTTAACGGTTTGGGGGCGGATTACTCAATTTTCTTATCGGGTAAACCGTTAACCCGCTAAAATTTTTTATATTTATACTTTTACCCCTATGTATATAAAGTACTATTAAAACTTTAAATGGCTAAATTCCTAATTTCTATTTTCTAATTCTCAATTGTCTACAGCAACCAGAGGCAGAGAAGTCGTTAGTCTCGTTTCTCTCTCTTGAAATGAAAACTGAGAAGTCGAAAAATCGAAATCTCAATGATTAATACGTGTATGTCTGTATGAGTTGTCTTGATGGTATTAAAAATTTGGTTAATACGTGTATAACAGTACGAGTAGTCTTGAAGACTCTTCAATTAAAAAATAATGTTTGGTTAGATCTTAGATGGTATTAAAAATTTGGTATTGATTTGAAACTGTTTGGTCTTGAGTGAATGATTGTTCAAAAAAATTCTATTTGGTTTAGCCGATAAGCCGCCCGATAATTGTTAATCTGATACCAATCTGCACGTTGTCTTATTGGATGGCTGGCAGATTAATATATTTATAATCTGATAACCGTTAAGCCGAACCGTTAAGCGTATTATCCTCTCGATCTGCCCGATAAGCACCCCTACATAGGGATAAGTTTGAGCCCAAAAACAAACGTTAGGAGCATTTGCGGACTAAAAAATTAACGGAGAATATTTTTAAGCCATTTTCAATACGTTAAGGATATTATTGGCCTTATCCGTACAAAAAAATTGTAGAAGTATGACGAGGTTCCACCCACAAATCACATAGAAAGTGGAGTAATGTTATTATTAAAAGAAGGGAGAATTACAAAGAAAGGCTTCCTACTTTTCCTCAACACTAAGCAATCATTAGTTTTGGTTAAAATTTATCTCTTGCCATTCATACATATATAGTAATTCGTATAACCCTTTTTTCTCTAATAAAAGAAAATTATGTAAACGCTTTCTGTAAAAAAGTTGATAAAAATGAAACAACTTAATGGTCCTTCTACTACAACTGTAACTGCATAGTTATCTAGCTATATTTTCTTAATCACTTTTACTCGTGTTCAAATAAAAATAATGCAAAACTTAATTAGTCAACTGCGTTGTTCTTTTAAATTCACTTTCCACATTTTATGTTTTTTATAATAATAATGGTAGCCGGGTCAGCTTGCTCGCAACATTACGGACCCGTTTGGCTATAGATTTTGTCAAAATAAACTTGAATTTTATTTGGCAAACACATGTTTGGTCATAGATTTTGTCTATATTTTGGCCAAATCCCAAGTCCCAAATCCCAAAACCGGCTCAAATAGCCGGTTTTGGGCCCAAATATCACTATTATATTTTCTAAAAATTGCCCCAAATTTTTGTATTTTATAAAAGAGCCCACCATTTATTATTTTGTAACGATGTTGCTTCGTCTTCTCGGTCATCTGATAGTGTATCATGTAGTTCATTATAAAAATGATAATTTTGTATCAAATTTATTTATGTTCAGGATTATAGTTTGCGATAATATAATGAATGTTATTGATAATGGTACTGTTGGGTATTTGTGATGGTATTTAGAATTTGTGGGTATAAGTCATGTTTCATGTTTTTTCAAACCAAACTTCACTCAAAACAGATGTCCAAACACATTTTCATCTTCAAATCAAACTTCACCCAAATCAAATTTTTCAGAATAAATTTAGAAATCTATGGTCAAACGCTAGCTACTATTCTATTTTCTATTTACTACCATTACAGTGCAGATACCGAATACTCTTTCCACCAAGTTTTTTTATTACTATCTTTTTCCACCTACCGAAGCTTTTTCGTCCACTTCCTGTGTACTATTGTTGCACTTGTTACCGCCATTAATTCCTTCCTTTGTTATTTATCTTTACTGTTAGCAGGATGGGCGGCGCTTAGAGATGTCGGGTTTATCTTAATCAAGTACTTTTGATTGAAGATATAAATTTATATATAAAAATTTAATAAAATTATAATAAATAATAGATATGAACACATAACTTTAAAAATTAAAAAAAAACATAATTGTGCAAGATTTTAGAAAATTTTATAAAATCTTAGCAGCACTAGTCAATTTACAAACGTAGCAGTAAAAATTTTACATTCGATAATAGAATCCCAACTGGATCCAATTATATCTCAACCGAGATTCTCTCCATTAATATATCAATCCCAAAGATTTATTATTACCATAAAGTACTATTAAAAATATCATTCCTTATGTTTCAGTACCACAAAACTATAGTTATTCCATTATACACAATATTACAAAAAATATGTAATTGTGTATAAATAGTATAATGATGATATTTAATAGTGTATATTTAATAATGGTATTCTAGTATATTAATATTATATTTTATCCTAAATTTTCAGATTGTGTATTAATGCTAGTAATAGTGGATAATTAAATATATACATGGAATACATATATACAAAGTATTATAGTAGTTTATAATTATGTGTGGATATACATATACACAGTATAATGATGGTATTGAATAATGCATAAATTAACAATGATATTATGTGTAAATACATATACACGGTATATCATGGATATACAATGTATATGACATATTAAGCGTATTGTTTAAGTGAAAAGGCGGAAAATCCGATCAATTAATAGTAAATCAATCTTCACAATTTACAATTGTAAAGTATAAAAGAGAATCTCAATAAAAACAAAAAAAAAATGGATCCCAGCTAAAAAAGTATTCAAAAGAATTGAATAAATATTGACATCACCATTGTTGGCATGTTAAAAAGTTCTTTACTTTAGGTGGAAATTTCAGACTGCTAATTTTAAAATAATCGAAAAGACATGTTGTTTATGCTAATAGTTCCTTAAAAAAGTCCTACCATGTAAAAATTTCTAAAAATTATATAATGAACTAAAGGCTAAATATATTAAAGATTAAACCCATAAACTTAAATTCTCAATCAACATCTAGTCGTCATGATCGTCCAACCATAAAACTCATAAATGAAAATATTCATCCTACCATATTTGACTTTTCAATATCAAGATTAATTGGTTTGACCAAACTAATGAATTCGTAATTACCAGAAACAGTTTTTCTACATTCACAAGATAGGGGTAAGATTTGCATACATATTACTCTTCTCAAACTTTACTTGTGGGATTACACTAAGTGTGTTGTTGTTGTTGTAATGAACCCTCAATTGCTTACTTTACGTAATTCATTATTTTACGTCTAAAGTTGGAGGACCGAATTTAAATATTGTTTCGACTTAAAAAAAATTGTTTCGACTACATTGTGGTTAAGAAACCTATCACCTACTTGTTAACAATTTGTGTAAGCTTTGACGAATTTTTACTTATCTATACTACATTATAAACTTATTTATCCTTCCTAAAGAGGTTATCACTAAATTACATTAGCATATACAACTACCATTTATATACAAAATAAGTTAGAATTCATATTTTCTTTAATTTTCTACTCCGATTTAATCCCATTTCAATCTCTTTAAGTTTCGGCTTTATAATTCAATTTCAGATCCATAAGATTACTGGTTTTATAATTTCTGAGACTTCATGCATAAAGAATCTCAAACTTGATAAATGGAGTCCTTTGCTTGGTCCAGAATTTCAAAACAACATTTCTTTCAATACAATTTCTAATGCAAGGAAACTTAATCAATTCAGTGCGCTTGACATAGCAATAGAGATGAAACCATCAAAATGTGAAGCAGAAGAAAAGAAACATCAACTTTAGAGAATTATTATTTAATTGGATTGGGTGTTATTTCAAATGATTGAAAATATTTTTTGAAGTTTATATCTCAATTTTGATAGAATTTGGCGAAAACTCGGGGTGGTTTGGTTAGAATTTCATATTGAAGCTCGAAGAAAAAGAAGACATAAACAAATGGTATATATTTTGTATGTCGGGTGTAAAAACGACATACAAAATATATACAACTAATATAATTATATATAAGTTGTATATAATTGTATTTTTTTTACCGGAATTTCTATACAAAAAATTTATATTTAAGTTGTAGATAAATTGTATCCAAGTTGTAGATAAATTATAATTTTTGACCGGATTTCTGTACAAAAAAATTGTATTCAATTGTAGATAAATTGTAGAATTTGACTAGATTTGTATATGTTTTGTAAAAAACTTTAGTTACTTCATGTAAATATTAAAATTTAGACAAAATCGGGTAATAATTTTAAAATCCCGTATATATACAAAAAGGTATTATCTTTACACATTGGAGCTTGTTTGGTATGAGGAAAGTTATTTTCCTTGAAATTTATTTTTTCGGAAAATCTTTTCAATGGAAAAAATGTCTTTGTAAAATATTTTTTAGTGCTTGGATGGTGAGTAAATTTGTGTAAAAAACATTATTAATAAATATATTAACAAATCGAATAGATCTTTTGAAGTAATGTTAGAGTACTAAAAATTGAAATATCTAAAGTATTAGTTGGAGTTATAGTAATATAAAGTTATAAAGTCAAGGCAGTTCTATTGAAATTAAACATTGAAAGATATATTTGATAACCACACATCAAGAAATGAATTTCTCATAAAAAAGATTTTTCTACGTACCAAGTAGAGTGTTAATTGCCACATCGCGCTTTTAATGACATGTAGGTCATGTCGTGAATTGAAAGAGGATCAGTCTAACCAGCTATCAACTCCTCCCACTACAACATTTTACGCCATTAACCATAAGTGCTTAAGTATAGCTTTTATATATATATATATATATATAGTAATAACGGACTCTAACTAACTATGGTCAGCACTACTGACCACATAACTAACTATATATAGGGTTAATTTATAGTTACATAGTTGGTGACAATTGGCACTGCTAAGACACAGTAGTGCACTAAACTGACTCCTTCACCCCCCCCCCCCCAAACCACCACCAATCGTCACACCCCCTCAATCAAACCAAGTTGCAATTTCTCCCTAATAAAATGACTTTTCTTGGAAAATAAGATTATCTGCTATTTGAACAGAGACTTGCTATCACAATAAATAGGAACAGGCAATGTAACATCCATATCAAGTCTTTAAACAAACTACCTTAGCAACAGTGGAAGCTTCAATGAAGTTCCTTGATATATATATATAGTGCACTGTTTAAACTTCCAAGAAACCACATAAACTCCAAGCTTAAAGTAACTTGTGATAGATCTTCTGGTATTGGGACAAGTACCCCCGTCAACATCATAATAAGCCTGTAGTTGAGTGAAATCTGTGGAAGACAGTAAAACACCAAGTCCAAGAGCTTGCTTCAAATACTTCACCACCCCTAAGTGCAGCCTCCATGTGGGATGGCTTAGGACACAACAACAACAACCCAGTATAATCTCACAAGTGGGGTCTAGGGAGGGTAGTGTGTACGCAAACCTTACCCCTACCCTGGGATAGAGAGGTTGTTTCCGATAGACTCTTGGCTCCCTCCCTCCAAGAACTCCCCACCTTGCCCTTAGGAGAGTGCATGAATTGACTTAAGCATTAGTCAACAAAAGAGATGTCAGATCTCGTAATTGTGATATAGAGTGATCTCCCAACAAGCCTCTGATACCTCTCTAGGTCAGAGAGAGTTGAATGACCCTGCAAGCCAACATAAACATTAAACTCTATAGTAGTAAGTTTCTAGTTGAGTTCAATAGGAGTTGAACTAGTCTTGCACTAGCTAGGCCTACATTAGACAAGAGCTCAAAAGTATAATTCCTCTAGTGCATGAGAACACCGTCCTTGCTTCTAGCAAATTCTATGCTCAAAAAGTGCCTAGGAGGACCAAGGTCCTTGATTTTGAAAGCATTCTACAAGGTGTTCTTAGTATTCTATATGAGATTAATATCACTATCAGTAATTAGAAGGTCATCAACATAAATAAAAATCACCACCAAATATCTAGAAATTCTCTTGGTAAAAAAAGAATAATCCAGGTGATTATGAGAGAACCCTGAGTTTAATAGAAAAGTGATAAGCTTACTGTTTCATTATCTGAAGGTCTGGTTCAATTCATAAAGGGATCTAAGTAGCTTGCAAGCTTGGGATTTTCCTGCTAGACCACGGAAACCTTGTGTCAAAAGACATATAGACCTCTCCATTCAAGTCCCTTTGCAGGAAGGCGTTATAAACATCCATTTGATGAATGTCCTAGTTCTTAGCAGCAGTATTGGCTAAAAGAGACATGCAATGACCATCTTCACCACATGAGAGAATGTCTACTAGTAATTTATATCTTTCTGCTGGCTATAACCCTTAGGCACTAGCCTTTTTTTGAATCTCTCCACATATCCATCAGCTTTATACTTTATTTTATAAATGCATTTGCATCCTATTACTTGTTTCCTGGAGAAAAAGAAACTATCCAAGTCTTGTTTTCCTCAAGGGCATGTATCTCTACTTTCATAGCTTCAATTAATCTAGGATCTTTGGCTACTTCAGCTTAGGATCTAGCTTGAATTTATCGAAGAAACCCAATCGTGTCATAGTTTGGTTAAAGCAATTAATTGGTTCTCTTGGAAGGAAACACTTGAATCTCACTCCTTCATTACTCTGATTCTGATGAATGATGTTATTCATTCTACTCTTAATTTATATTCTTCTTCTCTTACCTCATTCACTTCTCTTTTCTTTAGTTTTCTTAAAACTTTCCCATTGCTTTTCCGTAGATCAATTTAACAGGCACGGAGTTGTTGAGGAGAATTTCTTAGACTTAGAAACATGTCATGGAGTTCGAACATCGAGGTTGACAACTGGAAGGAGGAATTTGAAAGCCTTCAACTAGAGAAGGATGTTTTGGCTGGTGAGAAGGAAATCTTGGAGCAACAGCTTAAAATCACCATTGCTGAGTTAGCAGTATTAAAAGCTTATGCCAACCAAGCTGAAAATGAGAAGGAGAGGATGGAAGCCTCCATTGTTGAACAATACTCAAGGGCCACTGAGGAAATTAGAAGTTTGAAAGAACTTCTAAATCAAAAGGAAGTGTACGCGGGTAATCTGATTCAAATATTAACTCAACCTTAAGAAGATCTTCGTACTTCTTCTGACAAAGCTAAGTTCCCTGAGGCTATCTTTAAACCTTTAAAGGTGTCTTATGAGGCTTCTGAAGCTGAAAAAGAAGACTTGAGGGCTGAAGTGAAATAATTGAAAAAAGATTATGAGGCTCTCGGAGATAAACTAACTCTTGATGTTAGTTGGGCCTTCTTGAACACGCGTCTTGAAACTTTGAATGAGGCTAGCCAAGAAGGCTTTGACCCCGAGGTTGAGATTGCCTAAGCTAAGGATGCATTCAAAAGTATGTAGCAACGGGAAAGTTTCTCAACACCCGATTCTGAGAGTTCCAAGGGTGAATTGAGCAAAGACGGTTCAGAGGTTGATCATGCTAATCCTCAGCCTTCGTCTTCTCCTCGAGTTGATCCTTCTGCTCCTTCTAAAGATGCTCATTCTCCAGATTCTCCCTAGTTTTATTTATTTCAATGGTTTTGGATATCACTTGAATTTTTTTTTGGATATTTTTGAAGTTGTTCCTGAGAAACTTCTTTTTTGAATATCAACATCAATGTTAACTTTCAACATATCTTATGTGTGTTTTTGCTCTTTAATTTCTGAGCTTTTTCCTGCATTATCCAAGTAGAATGAATGATTTAATATGTCATGATTAAATACACATGGTCTTATTTATATATGAGGGCCCTTTTACATAAACAACACTGATGAAGATGACGTCTCATCTTCATATTGGTGTAAAATATGAAATATGAAGTAATTTGAAGAAGTTTTATTTGAACTTTCAAAACAAATATTCATGTACATCATTTTCATAACTGCTTAGCATATTTATAAGTACGGGTATAATTATCTCGTGACTATATTTGTATCCTTAACCTAACAGCTCTTGAGAGTTTTTTGTTGAATCTTCGATTCCTCACTTCCCATTCCATCATTGAGCTTGAAAATTCGAAATTTTCTTTAAGGTTTTTCCTTTGGCCATTGAACTATGATTTTATGGTATACTTCTTCCATATGCATAGTCCCCCAGTGTTTGAGCTTTGAAGTATAAAAATTTGAACACTGGACCCACTCTTCTCTACGGTTCTTTCCCTTAAAAAGGAAATACATTCGGGACTCGGAGGTAACCTTTTAGATGATGACTGCTTAACCCTTTCCATCAGAATATTTGTAACCTAGACCGAGAATAATTAAGTATTCCACGTGTCTTTTAGGTCTAATGTCATCATTTTGTACGGACTAGCTATTTGTCTATCATCTAAAATGGTTAGTAAAATTTAAATGAACAAATAAGAAATGAACTTTGAGATACCTGTTAGTAAAATTTAAGTGAACAAATACGAAATGAACTTTGAGATACATGGCCGTGGATTCTTGCTCAAAAGTAGTAGTTCTTCAAGTATATTGCATTCCAATTGGAAGGTAACACTTTCCCGTCCATGGTGTCCAACTCATACGCTCCTTTTCCAGCAATGTCTTTAACTCGATATGGACCTTCTCAATTAGGACTCAATTTTCCTGCATTTTTCACCTATTTTGATCGAAACACCTTCTTAAGGACAAAGTCCCAAATCTTAAAGTATCGAATATTCGTCCTTCTATTATAATAGCGCTCAATCCTTTGTTTTTGCGCTGTCATCCGTATCAAGGCTATTTTCCTTCATTCCTCTATCAAATCTAAATTTGTACAAAATTCTTCCTCATCTGATGCTTCATTTGCATGCTCGAACCTCGTGCTTGGCTCTCATATATCCACTGGAATTAATGCCTCAATACCATAAACAAGCGAAAATGGAGTTTCTCCCGTGCTTATTTTTGTCGTTGTCTTATAGGTCCATAATACCAGGCAGCATTTCAAGCCACCTGCCTTTTTGTTCTTCTAATTGTTTTTTTATATTATTGACAATAACTTCATTTGTCAACTCTGCTTGTCCATTAGCTACGGCATGATACGGTGCCGAAGTAATTCGTTTCATTTTCCTACTTTTAAAAAAAATTAGTAAACTTTGCTCCCACGAATTGTGGCCTATTATCACAGACGATTTTCCTTAGAACCCCAAATCAACATACTACATTACTCTAAATGAAGTCGACAACTTCATTCTCTCATACCTATTTAAAGGCACTTGCTTTCACCTACTTAGAAAAATAATCAGTTAAGATTAGTAAAAATCGTATCTTTACAGGTGCTTGAGGCAGAAGACCTACCATATCCATTTCCCATTTCATAAATGGACACATTGTGATAATTGAATGTAGCAAATTTTCCCGTTGATGCATATTGTTTTCATACTGTTGGCATTTATCGCACCTTTTCACGAAGTTTTTTGCCTCATCTTCCATTTTTGGCCAATAATACCCTACTTTTATTAGTGACCTTCCACCAGTATAATTTTTACAATATCCTTTATGCAGCTCTCGCACCACGTATTCAGTTTATGAGGGTCTGAGGCACCGAGCTAATGGTCATCCAAACATCTTTAGGTATAGATTGCATTTCACTAAACAATATCGAGCTGGTTTTATTTGCAACAATTGGGATTACTTCTTATCCTCAGGTAAAATTTCATACTGCAGATAATTCACAAATTCATTCTTCAATCCCAAGTTAAATTATTAAAATTTACCTCATTCTTAGTATGATCAAGCGATGAGTGAAATAATTCCACCACGATTGCATTTTTCATGTTTAACACATCAGCTACTGCTCCCAGGTTTGCTAATGCATTACCTTCCGTGTTCTCTTCTCTTATTAGTGACCTTCCACCAGCATGATTTTCACAATATCCTTCATGTACCTCTCGCACCACGTATTCAGTTTGTGAGGGTCCGAGGCACCGAGCTAAAGGTCCTCCAAACATCTTTAGGTACAGATAGCATTCTACTAAACAATATCGAGCTACTTTTA
This sequence comes from Nicotiana tomentosiformis, assembly GCF_000390325.3. Taxonomy (NCBI): domain Eukaryota; kingdom Viridiplantae; phylum Streptophyta; class Magnoliopsida; order Solanales; family Solanaceae; genus Nicotiana; species Nicotiana tomentosiformis. The sequence continues at coordinate 146,667,271 of NC_090812.1, read as the reverse complement.
TGTGCAACAATTGGAACTGCTTCTTATCCTCGGGTAAAATTCCATACTGCAAATAATTCACAAATTCATTCTCTAATCCCAAGTTAAATTATTAAAATTTACCTCATTCTTAGTTTGATCAAGCGCTGAGTGAAATAATTGTACCACGATTGCATTTTCTATATTTGACACATCAACTACTGCTCCCAGGTTTGCTAATGCATCAGCTTTCGTGCTCTCTTCTCTTGGTATTTGAACAACTTTTCATACTCGAAACTGTCGCAATAGTTCTTGCACCTTTTTCCAAATATTGTTGCATTCGTGTCTCTCTAGCCACATGATTTCCTTGCATTTGATTTACCACAAGTTGCGAGTCGCCTTTGATTTCAACTTGTTCAATCCCCACCTCCTCTGCAAGTTCCTGACCTGTAATTACTATCTCATATTCGGTTTCATTATTAGTTATCGAATAACACTTTATTGCTTGCCTAATAATTTTTCCTAAAGATGAAATTAAAACAATACCCAAACCTGCTCCTTTTACGCTCAAGGATCCGTCTGTATACAATGTCCAAGTCCCTGGATTAGAATCGGTAAATATTCGTACCTCATTTTCAGCTTCAGGGAGTAAGCTTGAACTGAAATCTGCTAATACCTATGACTTTATAGCAGTTCTGGCTAATAAATAATATCATATTCACTAAGTTCTGTCGCCCATTTAACTAATCTTCTAGATAACCCATGTTTATGTATAATATTCCTTAACGTGAAAGCAGTTACGACAGAAATAGGATGACACTGAATATCGGGTCGTAACTTTCTTGAAGCCATTATTAATGATAATGCTAGTTTTTCTAGATGAAGATACTGTGTCTCAGTATATAACGGAGATTTACTAACATAGTAAATTGGAGACTGTGTGTCTTTTTCTTCTTACATTAATACCGCACTTACCGCTACTTCTTATACTGCTAGATAAATGAGCAATCTCTCTCCATCACTGGGCTTCGATAATAGAGTCGGTTTTGATAGATATACTTTCAAATCCTTCAAATCTTGTTGACAGTAATCAGTCCATTCGAATTGATTTTGCTTTTTCAATAACGAAAAGAATTTGAAACATTTCTCCGAGGATTTAAATATGAATCTCTCTAGAGTTGTTACTCTCCATGTCAAACTTTGTACTTCCTTCTTACTCATGAGTTCATCTGGTATTTCTTCAATCGCTTTTATTTGATTCATATTAACTTCAATCCCCTATTAGAAACAAGAAAACCTAAAATTTACTTGAGGCTACACCAAAGGCATATTTCTCTGGATTCAGCTTCATGTTGTACTTGCGAAGTGTTTCAAAAGTTTCGTTCAAATGCGTGAGATGATCCCCTGTTTGTGCTGACTTCACGAATATATCATCGATGTAGACTTTCATGGTTTTTCCTAAATGTTCTTAAAATATTTTGATTACCAATCTCTGATACGTAGCTCCAATATTCTTCAAACCAAAAGGCATAACTTTGTAGCAATAAGTCCCTCTGTCTGTACTGAAAGAAATTTTTTTCCTCGTCTAGGGGATCCTTTTTTATTTGATTATATCCAGAGTATGCATCCAAAAAACTTAGAAGTTCATGACAAGTGGTGGAATCAATTAGTTTATCTATATACGGTAAGGGGAATGAATCTTTAGGGCAAGCTTTATTTAGGTCAGTATAATCTACATACACTCGCCATTTTTTATTTTACTTTGGTAGTACAACAGTATTAGCTAGCCAGTAAGGGTACTTTACCTCTCGAATTGAATCGATTTTCAGAAGTTTCCTCTTGAATTACCTGATTTTTGAATGCTCCTTGCTTTTGCTTCTTTTGTTTCACCGAGGTATGTAATGGATCTTCATTTAATTTGTGAGTCATTACCTCCTGTGGGATACCTGTCATATCTGAGTGCGACCAGGCAAAACAATCAACGCTCGTGCGTAAAAAACTCAAATAACTTACCTTTCAATTATGGGATTAAGTTCGTTCTAACATAGACTTTTCTGTTAGGCTAATGTTCAAATAGTTCAACAGCTTCAAGCTCTTCTGTAGTTGTTTTAATAGTTTCATTCTCCTCCGACTCTTGGATCACATCAGGCCTCACATTTATATTCACTTCACTCCTTGAATTTTTAGCTGCTATAGAAAGTAAATTCTCCTTAGCTGAATTCTGTAATTGCTATTTTCATCTCCGTCTATGGGTGCTCCACTTTCCGTCACAACTATGTTGATTTCTCGTGCCGCATGCTGATCTCTCTTGATCTGACGAATTCCCCATTAAGATGAAAATTTGATTACCTAATATAATGTTGGCGGCACCACATCCATGTTATGAATCTACGGCCTTTCTAAAATTATATTATAAACTATGTCTGCATCCACTACTTGAAACTTGGTATCTTTTACGACACCCTCCGGGAACGTAGCTAACATAATTTCTCCTTTTGTTACAACACTTGAATTTTCAAACCCAGACAAAGACCAAGCCTAGGATATGATAGGATCAATTGCTTGCATCTCAGTCACCACTCTTAACAGTATGATATTTACAGAGCTACCTGGATGAATCAAAACTTACTTGACATTAGTATCATGAATAAGTAAAGATATTACCAAAGCATCATTATGAGGGATGATCAAGCCATTTGTATCCTTATCTTCAAATGTTATGCTTTCTCTTTCAGTGACTTGATGAACTCGCTTCCCATGGATAATTGAGATCTTGGTTGTACTTTTCGCTGCAGTGACTGTCTCTCCGTTGACCTCCTCATCCCCGGTTATAATATTCACCATCCTTTTTGTCGATGGGGGTTTTGATAGTTCTTGCCTATTTTTCATATAAGACTGCTTTCCTTTCTCACTAAATAGGCCGGTGAGATAACCTTTTTCAGTAAATAGTTAACATTTTCTTGTAAGAGCCTGCAATCTGTTGTTCTGTGACCATGATCATTATGGAAATTCACACCAAAATTTCTGGCTTCTTTTGCTAGGATCCGTTCTCATCTCTTTCGGCCATCGTACCTTATTACCTATACCTCTTAGCACAACTACCAACTAGGACGTACTAACGTTGAAATTATAATCTCCTATTTTTGATCAAGAATTTTGATCGTTGCTCTTTGTTCTATCTCATTCTTTTTCGAATCGGGAAGAAGAACTTGCTTCCTTCTGTCTTGATCTTTGATCAAACCATGCGTGTTCTTGTTTTGATCTAGGATTTCATCCTGCGGGTCACATGTATGATTCTTACCTATTTTTTCCAGATCTCTTTTCTGATTCTGAACGTCTAAGTCTGAACCTTTCCTCCACCTTCGGCTACGACACCGTATCTTCTTCTATTCGCAACTTTGTGTTGTACTTGTTATAAACATCATTCCAAGTAGTAGCAGAAAATTCCCACATGGTTTCTTTTAATCTTCTTGTGGCTTCTGAACTTTTCTCATTCAAATTGCTTGCAAATGACTTAGCTACCCAATTATCAGATATACACGGTAACATCATTCTCTCCCACTGGAATATATCCACGAATTCCGTGAGCAATTTTTTACTCTTTTTTTTTACTTTAAAGATATCTTCCATTCTATTTTTTACCTTTTGATCTCCCGAATGCGCTTTTATAAATGAATCTGCAGGCCCAGCAAAAGATTCAATCGAATTTTCATGTAAGAGTGAATACTATGTTAATGCTCATTTTGTAAGGATTTCGTCAAATTTCTTCACCAATACTAATTCGATTTCCTATTGGTTAAATCGTTGCCCTTGAATCCTGTAGTAAATACAGTAACATGATCTCGCGGGTCAGTAGTCCTATCATATTTAGGAATATCGGTCATCTTGAACTTTTTGGGTAATGGTAACAGTGATGCACTTGGCTTCTAAGGTTGTTGTGAATACTTATCAATGTCCACTTATTTAATCACGGGCGGTACTCTCGGTATTTGCTCTATCCATTCGTTTTGTTCCTTGGGTTGTTTCTACAAGGTTAGTACTAAATTTTATAACTTAGAATCATATGGCGTACCTGACCCTCCAGCTCCAAAATTATTTGGTATTTTCCCACTTTCAGAGTTTTCAAGCCCTGAATGAGGGTTTTCCATAGTTGTGTTCACTGGTGGTAGAGCTTGTACAATACTTGGCAACCCACTTGAAAAAGCACGCAGGGCTTCACCAATCTGTTGAGCAATAAACTGCTTCAAATTATCTTGAACATTTGACTGTTCATCAATTTGTTGTCCAGCATTACGATTAGCAGATATGTTAGATGAATTTTCTCATGAACGCGGTGGAGTAGTTGTGGTTATTATTCCATCACCCACCTAAATAATTTTATTAGTAGTAGATATAATTCGTTGCTAAAGGCAAAATATGAAAAGGGAAAAGATTACTAGATTTTCCGGTAACGAAATCAATTTGTTTAACCAAAAAATAGTTTTTATGGTCAAATCAAATAATGGAATAATTAGAATTTCTAATAATCAATTTTACTTCACTTTTCCTAGTTTAGTCAAAAGTAGAAATAAAGGAAATAAAATATTGAGAGAATAAGAAAAAAGAAATCTTATTGATGATCGTAGGTTCTTCCCAGAACAAGATCTTCAAATAGCAGGAAGTAAAATGTAAGCGATTGGCAATATAATTTGAGGAATTCTGTGATGATCCTATAAAATATGGTAAGGTGTGTTTATATGAGGGTACAATACGTAACTGCTTTGTCCTATTTAATTCGTGTCCGTTACTAATATTTATTACATTAATTGCTCGTTACTAAGGTAATTTGTAACGGTTATGGTAATAATAAACAGTCGCATATATCAGGGATTATGTCGATTTTTTCATATTTGTGGCTATTGATGAATCTTCCTTCCTTGTAGTATTCAATTGTGCATCCCGCGCCTATCTCTTTTTTCTCAGTTGCAAGATATGGTTTCTTTGTAACAACCTCAACCCCGTGGGTATTTTTTCATGCTTTTCTTCTTATAACCTTCATTCTTCTTTATTGTTCTAACTCTTGTGTCACCTGTCAGCATATCATTAATCCACGTGTCGAGTCTATTTTTCCACCAATATACTCACAACTTTCAATAATTCAAGTTCATTTACCTTTCCAAAGTTTAAACTTATAAAATGATTTTTTTTAATTAAATCTTCAATCATTTCTTTCATTTTTTATTACTGCTTCTGGATAAACATCTAATACTCTGCATTAATTAAACGATCAATAAAATGTGATCAGGGAGTATATATTATGTTCAGTTAGATCTTCTGAAGGGATAGAAAATCCAATTCGAAATGCATAACAATGTCCGGTATGCAGCGTCTTGTATATTAAGTTACAATTTTATAGCGAAGTGCTTTATATGATTCAGAATCTGATAAAGATACAAATTGGGCTTCTCAGTAGTTCCAAAAGGAAAAAAGAAGGATTCTGGAATATAATTCACACCCAAACAAAAAGAGGAAATATGACGTGGCAAATAAGACACGTTTACTACCTTAAGATCAGAGATTTATTTGGGTCTTTTCCCTCGTTGTTTAATTTGTCTTTTATATTAATATATGAAAGGAGACCATGTTTGTGCCATAGGGAACTTCAGATATGTCTACATTCAATGTATATAGGCTATCTGCTACGAGAACATGCATGCATGCCTACCACTTGTTTTGGATTCGAGACTTATAATTAAGGATAAAAAAGTATTTATTATTCTCACCACAATCTATAGTGAATCATAATTTTTATTTTAATTAGTCTCTATTTGACGTGCACATAACTATATATATATATATATATATATATATATCATGATAATTAGTAAGAAATATGTATCCAAATTAATTAATAATATTTTAAGTTTGCATCTTACAAAAGTTAATGTAAAGATTTAGAAAAACGAAAAAGTGTAGATTTTATTAGGGAATGTTTCTGAAAGTGGGAAAATAGAATAAAAACTTGGAAACTTGAAAAAAAGATTTATTGGTTTTATTATGTACGTCGTAATACAAGAAAATAATGAAGTTTTTATTCATTCAATAGTTATTGCGTTTCCTTCATTAAACAAGAAAAATAATGAGTTTTTTAATTAATTAAATATCATGGAGTATCTTGGGTTGAAGTTTAGTACTAATACTAATATAAATATAGATTAAGGTGACGAGATGGAGGAAAATAATTACCTTTTGCATTGAAACTAAAGGATGGGATATAGCTCGGAAAGCGATGAAATGATTATTTTTTATTTTCTTTAGCCGGTATACATGAATTATATACGGTAATTATATATATATATATATATATATATATATATATATATATATATATGATCATACATATAATTATAAATATATATGTACATTCGCCAATCATTTAAACGGTTAAATAGACGATTTCATAGAATTGCCATGGTACTGGACTGATGTTTGAATTTGGGATCATCAGTACTGCAGAATTGTGATCAGCTAAGAAGTCCAACAATGGCCAAGGAACAATTATAAATGCCTATTGTGCAGCTAACTATAAACCAGAATAGCTTTAGTATATGTCAGAGGCGGATCCAAGATTTCAAGAGTATGGGTGCACTATTGTGAAGATGCGGATTTAAAATTTATATTTGACGAGTTTAACTTTAGTATCTACCATGCACCCACTATACTTTTGAAATTATAGGTTTAAAATTATATTCTTTTTAAAATTTTAGTAATTTTTACGTATATATCTATACTCCGTGCCGAAAACTAGACCGTCCGGAGTGGAATTTGAACCACCAATTTCACTCGTAAAGATGCACCGAATGATTATTGTACCATAGGAGTCTTTGAGCATGGGTTCACATACATATAATTAAGTAATTTTCAAAAAATATAACATTATTATACATGTTTTAGGGAGAGGAGTATGGGTTCACGTGAACCCTTAAGACTTAGATACGCCCATGTATAGGCACAATCCTCAATGCCTATCGAATGAAACTTGGCTAAAATGAAGTGAAAACTTTGCTAAGAAACGAAGCTTCGTGATTGTTTTTCCCTAGGCAATACATATATGCTACATGTTGCTTCACATATATGGAGTATGATGAGAAGTGCTAAATCTACTTTTGGCTGTTAGAACATGGTTTGATCAGATTACTATTGGACAAGCCCTTTCAGTATCATTCTGATTCACATACCGGTTTAGGATAGAAGTCCTTTACCCTGAATTGTATACTTCCCACAATATTTTTTTACCTTTTCTTCATTGGAAGTTGGCAATCTATATATATATATATATTAGAGGGCCCTAAGCTCGGTGACGTGGCACTCTCAATAAACAGCAATTGAATTTTCTATGCTCCATGTTTTTTCCGGCAATTTCAAACTGAAATTACAAAAAAAAAAAAAAAAAAAAACGCTTCGCATATTCTTCGGGTACCGCTTCTTCGCATCAAACAAACCTCATCTAAACTTTCAACTGCGCTTCCACTTTCCCTTCTTCCCGCGCCGCTTCTTCCTACCAAACAAACTTTCTTTAAATTTTCAATTCCGTTTCCCCTGCTCCAATTTACCCAGACCTAACAAACCCTTCTTTAAATTTACAATTCCCTTTCCCCTATTCAAATTCCCCCAGCCCTCTTAATTAGTGAATTAATTTCTATCAACTCAACTACATCTCCCTTCTTTGCCTTATTTCTGATTTGCAAGTGTTCTATCTATTCCGACAAAAAAGTTTATTTCCTTCGACGCCAATGAAGACATCTGAAGAACACCGCCCCCCAAACTGTTTCAGAGAAAAGTGATATTCGCTCCATAATTCCCGGTCTGTAATCCTTTTACAGTTATTTATCATTTATGCATTATTCTTACATATTTGCCTCTTACTAACTTCTATGGAACCTAATCTAATTGTATAGGTCTGGGCAAACAAGGATGTGAAAACACACACAAATAAGATTGAGGAACAGTCCGAACCTTCTTCGCATTTATGTTTTTCCTAAGAAATTATAACGTCACTATTCTTTGATACTATAATTTTCCCCCTAATCAACAATTAAGGATGTAAAGAATATAACCAATCGTTGTTTACTCTTCCTCCTATTTCATTCACGCCACATCAAATCCCATCTTTTACTCCTAAATGTTCTGATGTATTTCTACCTTCATTTTTGGATGCAAGCAATAATGAACACCCAACACTTAACACAACTTTTGCTATCTTAGTGGTTGCTCAGAAGATCTTTATTCAATTGTTCTGTTTTAATACCTTTTGTTCGTCGTATGATACCACTGAATGTCATATTGGAATCCTTCTCATCATTCTGAACTGGACGAAAAATTATAATATATCATTTTTGTTCTTACTACTAAATCTCATCGCATGATTCAGAGGCATATGATAATGTTGCTTTTCCACTTGGTAATATATGTCAGCTTCATCGGGACTGTATTGACTCATCAATCCAGATTTTTCCTTTTCAAAATCCCTAACTTTTATTTTTAATGCATTCATGTGCCTTTAGGACACATATATATTTAGGGTCTGCTTAAATTTATGCATAAAATAGTATGCAACCTGCAATTATTTTTTGCTCATCAACCAGAAGAATTCTTATATCTATGGACAAAATCTATATCTACAAATGTTGTTTATATATAATTTAGTGTTATGGATTTTAGACTCTATTAGATTCTTATTATAGCCTTAGATTTTGGTATTGCATATTAGTTCAACTTCCTGTTACTTCTCTTCCTTCAAAACTCACTCATTCGAAAACAATATCTATAAAATTTGTTTATAAAAAAGTTTGGTGATATGATGTTTAGATTATATTAGATATTCACCGTCACCGTATAAATTACTATTGGATAGTTGTTCAACTTCCTCCTCTGTTAGTAATTTTTACTTTACACTTTTAAAGCTTCCCACGTAACTACCCGAGTTGTTGGAACATTGTAAGTTCAAACCACATTTTGCTCATTTTGGATCTACATTTGAGTGTTTATTGCTCATCATGTTGTTAATTACTTGACTTAATTACCTTATGACTAAATAGGCTATCTTTCTCCATAATACGCCAATGGTGGACATTTAACTCGGAAATCAGATATTTATAGGTTCAGAGTTTTATTGCTAGAAATAGCCTAGACAAACCAAAATCCGCAATTTTGGGTGTAAAATTCTGATCAACAAGTATATCGTTGGCATTAGTATCTCTGCATACAATGTGGGGATTCACTTCTTCATGTAGATATGAAAGTCCCTTTGCTATTCCTTTTGAATTTCTCTCCTAACTGCCCATGTAAATTTACTTCTGTATTGCTCTTCCCGTGCTTGTCAAAACAATCAATTTAGGCCATCTCATTGTGATAGGAATCTTCCAAAAATTAAATATGAGATATATATTAAAGAATGTGTTTTAAGTTATGTATACTATTAGCGTAACAAATTTCACACTACCGAATCTTTTACGCTGACAGTATATAAAACTTAAACTGTTTTAAAAAAATATAACCTATCAAAGATTGTGTTAGACTATTGTTTTCCCTGTAATCATAGACTAAGAGTCTGTTGGTCAATATCCTATGAGGGTGACAAGATTTTCATGTCTAATATCAGACAATGCAGCTATAAATTCCCTTTCACCTCACATTGTTTCTAATTCAATTGATAGAACCTTTACAGCCACACTGCTTCCATCTTCAACCCGACTCTTTTCAAGAAAAAAACCCAATGAACATCGGAAACGAATGCAGTCGGAAAAAATAGCCATCCCCCTCTCCCGCAAATCCATGGTTATAGCTGGAGTCGGTTATGTGAATCCTCCATATTCATGTCATTTCATTTATGCCTTCAGCTAACATATATTTTTAGAGTCTGCTGAAATTCATACATAAAATAGTATGGAACCTGCAATTATTTTTCGCTCATCAAACGGAAGAATTTTGATATCCATAGACAAAATCTATATCTACAAATGTTGTTTATATATAATTTAGTATTATGGAGTTTAGACTCTATTAGATTCTTATTATAGGCTTGGATTTTGGTATTGCATAGTAGTTTAACTTCCTGTTACTTCTCTTCCTTCAAAACTCACGCATTCGAAAACGCTATCTATACAATTTGTTAGTGTTATGGAGTTTAGACTATTCGATTCTTATTATAGGCTTGGATTTTGGTATTGCATAGTAGTTCAACTTCCTGTTACTTTTCTTCCTTCAAAACTCACGCATTCGAAAACACAATCTATAAAATTTGTTTATAAAAAAATTGATAATATGATGTTTAGACTATATTAGATATTCACCGTAACCGTATAAATTACTATTGGATAGTCATTCAACTTCCTTCTCTGTTAGTAATTTCTACTTTACACTTTTATGTTCTACTTTAAGCAATATATGCATTAAACATAGAAACTGATATTCTTCCATTAAACCAGCAATTATTGATTTTCTACCTTCTTTCTGTAGAATTAAATCTTTTCCTTTCTATTGGTTTCCTTTTCTTTTGACATATGCAAAACCTGGTTCACAATATGTGATTTTTCCTCAATTATGCTGTTAAAAACTTGATTTTTTCATGCTCTACTCTTTTGTGTACAGCTTTAAGATCAACATATGCATTTAACACAATAGTTGAAGCGTAATGATCCGAAAAATACTTTTAGTTCCAGCAATATTAGACCTATCAGGAAATCTACTTTACCGATTTTCTCATCTCTTGCCATTTTGTCGTATGTAAGCGTTCTTTGTCTTCCATCAAAAGGCACGCCCTCTCTTTACTCCTTCAAAGGCCACGCCTCTTCTTCTTCATCTTAATTTAAACCAAACGTTGACTATTGTTCCTTTTATTTCCTACACCCCACAATAAATCCCATCTTTCTTCCTTGATTATTTTTTACTCTGCTTTATGATGTGTTCGTTAGCTATCTCTCTTACGGATAATGCCGAAGTGTTTATTTATACTCTTAAATTGATGTGTGAACCCCATAATAAATTCCATCTTTCTTCCTTTAATTATTTTTTACCCTGCTCTATGATGTGTTCGTTAGCTATCTCTCTTACGGATAATGCCGAAGTGGTTATTTATATTCTTAAATTGATGTGTGAATATAGAAAATTATAATACTGGTGTTCATAAGATTAGCAAAACCTTATACTTCTTCAATTCCAGTAGCACTTGCGAACTAATTTTTTCTCATCTTTTGTTTGTACCAACTGTAATCCCATCCGGATCCTTTAACCACGAATCCCAAATTGTGGTATTGTTGTAAATTGAAATGATCAGGTGAATATATGCTTTTCCTTGGCAATATTTTAAAGACTTTTTCCTGCTCTATTCAAATGTGTTGTGCTTGAAGATCGGCATATGCATTAAACTTATGGTTTTTTCCGTGCTTATATCTTCACTCTATATTTTATCATACAGGATTCCTACAATGGATGCACAGCGAGATTGTACAAATATTTGGCCAGGTAAATTTTCGTTCTACATTTAACAATGTTATTTCTTTTTTGGTTTCTTCAATTAACATTATGTTTATGATTTTACAGGTTCTGCTAAAGAATATGAAGTTTCCACATATTTGAGTTATAGGGAAATCTCACAAATGCGGATTGAATATTTTATAAATAAACAAGTACAACTGAGAGCTGACATATATAAAGGAGTTTTACCAGATCATTCATGCAAAGAATGAGTTCAAATATATTTCTGTATGTAAAAATTTTCTATATGTTATTGTCTTTGTGACTTTTGAATCCAACAATGACTCCGGATATATTTATATATACAAAGATATTACATATGTTATTACATTTATGTATTTTGAATTAGATTGTTGCAGATAATTATATTGTTGAGGTAGGATTTTATTTGTTTCAATAGGTTTCCACAATTAACATTACGTTTATCACAGTTACAGGTACACCTGAATCTGTTTCCATATATTTGAGGTTGCGGATTAAATATTTTAAAGTTAAACAAGTTAGAACCGATACCTGACATATTTATAGGAGTTTACTAGATAATTCATGCAAAGAATGACTAGAATATATTTATTATATCATTTTTAAGCGCTAGAAATTAACGTTAACCAACAAATTTCTGATGCAACACCCATTGATTGTTTGATCTCATTTTCCGCATATGCTGAAAGATTGACATAAAGGGAAAAAATTGAAGTGCAAAAGAAGTTGACAATTAAAGGTACAAGTTTAACTCTCCACCCCCAGCGTATGAAGATTTCCACTTCTACCGACCTGCCCCGTGTGCCATCTCTATCATGATTCCCAGAAAACTGTAGATGGCCAACTTTTCGGTATTATATAGTTGTCAACGGACAACCTATCTTTCTTACCTTCGGTGGTTTATTGCTATTTATTTCTATAAAAAATACAAATTATAATCAACTATAAAAGAGTTGGAATACTGATACCATATTTTCATTGGGAATAGTTGGATGATATACTTAATTCTTTGTAGTGAGATGACGATTTTGTAAACTTTTATATTTACTTTTACAATGGCGTGAAGGAACGATGATTCATTTACAATTAAAAATATTACATCGGAAGCTTCAAAGATTACATGGGAAAGTGGATTGCCAATGTGATATGACAGCTCTCTATGACCATCAATTGAATATATCTTTTATCTCCAATTTTTTTTAAATCTTACCATTCATTCTTATAATTCACTATATTTAACACCCCACAACATCTCTAATCTCTTATCTCTATCTGTAATAATTAATAAATAAAAGCCCAACCAGATTGCCTAATGAGCCCCAAATATCCGTTTGTCTTAAAAAGCCCAACTATATCCGTTTGGTTGTCGCTATGAATCGGTTCCTTCATATATTCATTCATATACGGAAAGTTAAACGACATAACGATGCCCTCTTCATCCTCATGTGCAAAACCTGCCTCCGTTATAGTGGCTTTTCTAAAGGGTTGTAACTTTCCAATTAACCGTTGCCATCGTTTAAATTTGTTAACCGAATCCTTTATATAAAAGCCACGCACACCATTGTCCTAAAACAATTTCTGCTATCCTTCTTAAACTCATCCTAAAACTGTTATATACAATATGGCGTATTCTCTTCTTACAGAATTGAATAGTACTAGAGACGATTGGACCGTGAGGGTTAGAGTTTGCCGGAAATGGAATTCTATTAATTTCAAGAGAAACAGAGAACTAATGAGTACAGACATGATCCTTATAGATGAAGAGGTAGTACATGTGTCTTACTCTTTTTTAATTAATATGCATTTGTAATTATTAATTTTGAAAACACTAACTGTTTTTCCTCTACCAGGAAACTTTGATACATGCTACAATCAACAAGAATTTAGTAAATAAGTACAAGAATTTGCTCAGTGAAGGATCAGTCTATGTTATTAAGAACTTCAAAGTTAGTGAGGCTTCTGGTGTATATAGACCAGTGACAAGTACTTTTAAAATTTCTTTCTTCCTGACAACTGCACTACGAGAAGGTATTGTTAGTATTCCTATAAATGGATTCCAGTTTATAAAATCCGACATGATCGACTCAAGGCTGAACAATAACACCGTGCTATCAGGTATACTGATTACGATTAATGTTTGCTGCTATATTTTCCGCAATAGCAATGTAATTATGAAATGACTACTTCTTTCAATTTGATATTGTAGATGTGGTTGGTTGTTTAACTGCCATCGGTGACATGGAGAGTGTTGGAAGCAAGTGGAAAAAAAGGGACATCCAAGTTATAACTGATTAGTAAGCCACTTATCTTATTTTAAGTTCCTTTAGTTCGTTAACTTCCTAAAACCAGATTTATTGTGTGTACTTTTATTTTGTTATCCAAGTTGTTTATCCATATATCTTTAGATTACATATTAGATGGATCATATGGATTGTTACTCAATTAAATTTTGTTTCATCTTTTTCCCTGTATAGTTCTGCAAAATCAAAAATAACTTTGTGGGAAGAATTTGGAGAGAAGTTCGAACCATTTCTATACAACGACTCTAGCCCATAAGTTGTCATAGTTACTTCTACAACAGTTAAACAATTCCGTGGTAATTTTTCCCGTTTACTGTTCATTGCTATGTAATTTATTATTGATATTCTGAATATATATTAAAGTTTGTTTTAAAATTGCATTCGCTATTAACAGGTGAGGTTACTTTCGCCACGACATATGCAAGCAAAATATATGTAAATCTAGAAATAGATTATATAACAACTTTGATTCAAAAGTTTGGTGCCACATTTCTTGGTGTACAAACTATCGGGAGCTCTAATGTCAATAACATTCCCATTGAGGAAGAGATGTTTATGAACAGGATGAACATTACTGAGTTGTTGGAGTCCGACTGGAGTGCCGATATACATGTTATTTCCCTATTTCTACTTCTTTGTAATTAAAATTCAAATTCTTCAAGATGCTTCTACTAATTAGAGTTTTTTATATGCTAGGAATACATTGTTACTATGAGGGGCAACATTACAGAAATAGATAATTATTTTGATTGGTACTACATTTCATGCAACTCGTGTTCGAAGAAGATTGTACCTTCAAATGGTGTCTATACATGTCACTTTTGCGCGAAAGAATGCAAGTTTCCTTTGGTGAAGTAAGGAAGCAACTAATAATGTAAATTTGATTATACTGTCGTTCGTTTATTTTAACTGATTGTATAATCATAGGTACAAAATACACGTCAAAGTAAATGACAAAACTGGAAAGACTACTCTGGTTCTATTTAATGCTGTAGCGGAGAAGCTCCTTGATACATCCGCCCACAAGTTGTTCAATAGGCTGTCATTGGAAAGCAATAATGTACCTCCACAAATCCAAAGCCTTTGCGGCAAGGAATTTATTTTCAAGCTACGATTAAACAATTACAATCTTAAAGAGGGGCTTGAAAATTATACGGTATCCAAGTTATTCATTCCAGATGAGAATCTGGAATTGCAATACACAACAAGGAAAGAACAAAAGGTATTGTGATATAGATTGTTTTAAATGGTAATCCAGATGTATATGTACATTGAAAATATGCTTTATTTTCGTTTGTTATGCAGGGGAAAAAGAAGGTTGAGGATAACATTGAAACAAAACGTTTTGTCGAAGGAAAGGTAAATTTCTTTACTGTTTTATTTAGCAAACTTTCAACTACAAAAGAAATTATGTCTTCGACGCAAAAAAAAAGAGAGTATATATGTGAGTTTTAAGTACAACAGTCATTGATTCAGCAATTTTATGTATGTTATCAACTGACATAGATACCTTTAGATACAAAAAACACTTATCAATTCAAATGACTTATTTTCCTTATTCTCTGGAAGGAAGCAAATTGAACGCATTCAGTAGCAAAAATCTACAACAATGTATTTTCTAATATAGGATTTTTTACTTTATTGAGCAATTCTTGCCTTTCTTGGGATTGCACCAAAAGGTACAGTTGATCTGCACAAGATGTTGTTCGTGACTGCTGATTATTTGTCTAAACGTGGTGAGAAAGGCATTTTTTCTCCTAAGCATATGATTCTCTGCAGAAAATCTGAAGAGTATGATGTGTAGATAGTATCACAGTTTGGCATACTTTGAAGAAAAATGTTCCCGCTTTGGTTGGAACATTTTAAGTGAAAGTTACATAAATACAAAATTACGTCAAACATTTTGAGTTTCATTTACTCATATAGGTAGTAGTTTCACCAACAATGCTAATTTATTTTCTTGCATCTATCATGTCACTACTTTTGCTGTTATTTTTTGTTTTCATGAATTCTTGTATTTCCAAGCGCAAAGTGGTTTCTAAATAAATTTGGTCATATTTGGCCAATGCTAGCATTTCCGTATACTCTTACTTCACTACTCATTTGATTGAAATGTTTATCGAAATGTCGGCTCCATACTTTTACAATAAACTGATTGCAGATTTTATTTTTTTTAGCGTTTTGTTAATTGCAGAAAGATAAATAGTGACATAAGAAACAAGAGCGTATTTCTTTTCAGGCAAGTTTCTGTTGTTATATACAATCCTTACTTTCAAGATTTAAATTTTCTAAATATCTTTTGCCATTCCTATCTTTACCGTCTTTCCACTGTTTCACCAATTGAGAAAGGACAAAAGAGAAAGAAATGGAAAAAACAGAACAACACATGTTGAAATCTCTTTCTTTAGCAGGATGCAGACATCTTTTGATCAATATGAAACTTAAGTTACTGTCTACCCTGTTAAGATTTCCGTCTGGCGATCTCTTTTTAAAAAACTTGGGCATCACTTTGATGAACTTGGGTTTATTACATCATGTTAACTTGCTTAAAAGCTGGAAACTAAACCATGTGAGTAAGAGTTTTATTTCAAATATTTTGGTTTACATTTCCATTTGCCATTGTTCTCTGCCATTCATTCACATATTTTCGTAAGTTTTAACACACTCTTATCAAACAGAAGTTCTAACACCATCTCCTTTTCGCTAACCCACGAAGGTTGCTTCTTACTTGTATTCGCTGGATAATACCTAACCTTTATGTTCCAAATAAATACAGTATTAAATTTAATATTAATTAAATATTTATGAAACACCCAAATATTATATACAACAGTAGATGGTGATTCAGAGAAACATCACACAACTTCTCCCTGGCAGTTACTTTCTTGCAGAAAATCAATAACGGCTATCTCCTATTTTATACACTTCACACTTACTTTTATCTTTCCACCGATTCCCCAATGGTTGTCTCCTATTATATTCTTCACATTTCCTTTTTCCTCAATTATTTTCCGAGACAAACTCGATATCCTCCTTCTACTTTGGTTCAAACTCATGATAGCCATCTCTTCCTAATTCGCTAACCATTCAAACATCAATTCATTTTTTCCTGCTAAAAATTGAAAAGGGACAGCAGCAAAGAAGGAAAAGTTGAATTAGTATTTCAGAAAACATAAAGAAGAAGCAAATTGCAGCATTACTAACACTTCACTTTTGTTAACATCATACGCTTAGTGTGTTTTACTTTATGTTGGCTTCCGAAATTTTCATTTTTGTTCTATTTGAAATACATTTATGTGATCAAAATTTTTATCTTTACGCAAGGTGTTTCTTCCTTTCTTTTGTTAGGCAGTCAGTCATTTCTTCATCAAAATTTTCATTTTTGTTCTATTTGAAATACATTTATGTGATTACAATTTTTAATTTTATGCAAGGTGTTTCTTTCTTTCTTTTGTTAAGCAGCCAGTCATTTCTTCGTCTCTTCTTAGATTTTATTACTTTGACTATTTACAAAGAAAGAATTGTTTGGATTTGCTCAAGTATAAACTGGGTATAATCCTTATTTATCATTTTGGCTTGGCATACTCTTGAGAATCTGTTTGCATTGAATATATCAACGCCACAAATGCAATTAATTTTCCGGAAATATCATATTTTACCTGTTAATAATAGCAATTACAAATTGTTCAAGATTACATGCTACATAGTCCTTATTGTCAATATTCCATTGTGTTTTTTTTTGCACTGAATAATTTGATTTGCACATCCCATAACCATCTTTGTGACCTATTTGTTTTTAATATCTGACTTCACCAAATATTTCAAATTTTAATATATTCAATTTTTTCAATACTTTATAACGGGTTTAATGGAATTGGTATCTGCTATTGTTAAAAAAATTAATGTTTCAACGAATGTTCAGCCGGAAATTACACTACTGCGGCAGCTTCTACCAGTTTTAGTTCGGCAAGAGAGGATGCTTAAAATAAAACTGAAGAGATATGCAACAACAGTTCGATGTAACCAGAAGAATGATGAATTGGTTGATATCAAAAAAAGCAGATATCATTATGCCAGATTGAAGCGGAAGGTCGTATTAATTCAAAAGAAATATGCCAATCAGCCACAAAAGAAAATACTCCTGCTACTACGATTTGTGAAACGATTCACAAAATTGATGAAGTTACGACACTGCATAAGGAGACACGTGTTCACTCAACAAAATGGTATGTTGTTACTCATCAAGATATCTCTCTTAACGATAATGCCTAAGTGGTTATTTATACTCTTAAATTGATGTGTGAATATAGAAAACTAGAATAGTGGTGTTCATAAGATTAGCAGGACCTTATGATGCTTCAATTCCAGTAGCACCATTGAACAAATTATGTCTCTTCTTTGGTTTGTACATAATCTAATCCCATCTGGATCCTTTCACCATGAATCCCAAATTGTGGTATTGTTGTACATCTAAATATTCTACGCATATTTGCTTTCGCGAAGCGACATCTCTTGCAGTTCGCATCTTACTTTATATACTAAAGAATATTTGTAAATACATTGCAGGAGACCTATGTATCCTGCGACATCATACACCAAAAGACGAAGCAAATGAAGTATCGGTTTATATGTGTTCTCAAAGCAGTAGAACTATACAAAACAATCTTCAACATACAGGTACACATTATTGGGTACAATACAGGTACATATTTTTTGTTTGTTACGAAATTTTCAAACATAACAAAAGCAGGAGTTAAAGGGTAAAAGGCACATTATTATCTGTGCATAACATGTTCAAAGATATCATACTAAAATACTATAGAAAACAGTAAGTCTCCTGATATGGAAACACAAAGGGGAAAACAATTCTATACAATTTCTGCTTGAATAAACTAAATCCTACTTCAAAAGTACCAAATTGGAACAAATGTTGCATGTTGCTCAACTTAGCAGAAAATGCAATCAACGGGCTTCAGTTTGAATGTCCAGTGTTCTTTGCAATATAAATTGTCCTTGGAACATGAAAAGACTTGCTGGTGTGGCTATATAAATCCTCATTATCCATTTCACTCATTTCGGACCTGTTTCAATCCAATACTCAATAACATGGAGGTCTTTAACATTAGAGGTTCTCTGCACTTTCTACTGACATACAAATCTTAAATGACTTCAAAGACAGCTCGCAAACTCCTAATATATCTGCAAGACATGTCAATAACATTAGACTTGAAAGACAGTTCATATTGATATTGAAATTTCTATTTGGCAGGTCATAATACAAGAAGTTGGAATTTTGGACCTCCTACAAACACCTGCCAATATTGTGGTGCCATTTTATGGTATGAAGAACGGACAAAAAAAACTAAACAGACAACACGGCCAAAATTCTCATTTTGTTGTATGGAAGGCCGTGTAAGACTACCGTTAATGAGCCAACCCCCGCCCTATCTCAAATATCTTTTAAGCACAGATTCTGGACAACTTGGTATCAGTTTTCGAAAAAATATCAGAGTTTATAACTCTATGTTCGCATTTACATCTATGGGAGGCCGAGTTGACAGAAGCATCAATCGTTCAAAGGGCCCATATGTTTTCAGGATGAGTGGTCAAAATTATCATCACATTGGCTCTCTGTTGCCGGAAAGTGGGAAAAAACCACAGTTTGCCCAGCTCTATATATATGATACTGAAAATGAGATACATAACAGAATGAATAGTCTGCTCCATGAAGAAGTTGATCCTAAAATTGTTCAGGGCTTATCTGAAATGCTGGACGAGCATAATATTTTGGCAAAAACATTTCGAATGGCAAGGGATAGATATAAACAACATCCTGAATCTGTTTTTCGTCTACGATTACTATCCGATAGGACAAGAGATGGCCGACAATACAATATACCCACAGCTTCTGAAGTTGCAGGACTAATAATTGGTGATCTTACTGATGAAAATTTCCAACGAGATGTTATAGTAGAACATCGGAAAAACGGACTTCAAAGAATCACAGATTTACACCCAAGTTTCATGTCTATGACTTACCCATTAATACACCCATATGGTGAAGATGGATATAGGCTTGGAATTCTTTTGACAGATGTAATCAAAAAAACTTTCGCGAGAGAAAAATTGACAATGAGACAGTTCTACTGCTTCAGGATACAACAAAGACTTAACGAAGCACACGCTCTTCTACAAGCTGGTAGGCTATTGCAGCAATACATTGTGGATGGTTACATGGCAATTGAAGAAGAAAGATTTCGTTATATTCGGAACAATCAAAAAAAACTCAGGGCTGATCTATTTTCTGGATTGATGGATGCTATTGTCCGAGGTGATTCTGATTGTTCAATGATAGGGAAAACCATAATCTTGCCTTCTTCACACACTGGGGGACCTCGATATAGGGTACAAAATTATCAAGATGCAATGGCAATTTGTAGGTGGGCGGGATATCCGGATTTGTTCCTTACTTTCACTTGCAACCCAAAGTGGCCAGAAATAAATGAAATGCTCTGTTTAATTGGACAAGAGAGTGATGACAACCGGGTTGATATCATATGCAGAGTTTTCCAAATAAAATTGTTCCAGCTAATGCAAGATCTGAAAAAGAATCAGCCATTTGGAAAAATAATTGCATGTAAGTTAACTCATTCTGTACATAATGCACACATTACTAATAACATAAATATGCATGAAAGAAGTGTTAGTAACAGGTCTTTTGAATGTTAGTAATTCTCATTGTTATGAAAACTATAATTTCTTAGTTTATCCTAAAGGCTTTATGCTTTAAGAAGTTCGTCATAATCCAACTTAGTCGTACATAATTTCAATATACATGCCATTCACATCAATGTGCTTATCTGACTTTTGGTAACAATATAATGCATCATGCATATATGTGGGATAGTAAAGGATCTTGAAAAACTAAGCAACAAAAATATATTGAACTGTTAACGATGCTATTTGATGCTATTTTCACTAAATTTAATTAGACGATTTTACATAATTCTATTATGAAATGTATTTATATGCATGTATAGAAGTTCTCTTAGACTTATATTTGAAAACTTCAAAAGAAAGACATAGATGGTAAGTCCAAGCCAAAAAAACAAAAGAATAACTACTTAGTTAGAAGGAAGTTACATAGCTCTTAAGGAGCGATGATTTTCGCAGGTACATAATCGAATTGGCGTGCACACAACTATACCAATTATCCCAGTCTGAATAGCAACCCTAGCTACAGATCCAAGCTTCAAAAATAATTTCACCCATAATACATAACTATAAGACTTAATACCAAAAGAGAACAGATATTAAATTGTAAATTCATATACAATCTTTACCCATAAGCCCACCATTCACTAGGATTGGCTATGGAGTAATTATCATGAGCCACTAAAAGTCCTGCCAATGTCCAGATAAGAATCATTGACGTATCATAAGTTTGTTGAGATTACTTTTTTTTAGCACAAATGCACATAGACAGCAGTTGTTATTGATATCACCAAATCTTTTTTGTCATGTCAGATTAAATCTCAATCTTAATCCAGGAAAACTTTTACCACCGAAAAATAGAGAATAATTACATAGTATAGCTTCTGCATATGTTGGTAAAAGAATATGTACTGCATGTCTTTTGTACCTGCATCCTAACCATAACCTTATACTATTCATTTACAGGTTTATATACAATTGAGTTTCAGAAAAGAGGTTTACCTCATGGGCATATATTGCTCTTCCTGCATCCCACATTAAAAAGCCCCTTCACAGATCATATTGACAGAATAATAGCAGCAGAAATATCTAATTTGGAAGTTGATCCTTGCGGTTATAATGCTGTTAAGAACTTTATGATGCATGGACCTTGCGGAGAACTGAATCCACATTGCCCATGTATGAGGCAAGGAAAGTGCACGAAGCATTTTCCAAAGAAATTCAATGATCGAACAACTTTTGATTCAGATGGATTTCCTATTTATAGGAGAAGGAACACAGGTACTCAAGTCAAGAAAAATGGCGCTAACTTAGACAATAGATATGTTGTCCCTTACAATAGGGATTTGCTTGTCAAATATGATGCACATATAAATGTCGAATTATGCAATTACTCAAGGTCTGTGAAGTACCTGTTCAAGTATGTCCATAAAGGGTCTGATAGAGCAACTGCAACTATAGAATCTACCAATACTGATGCAGAAAATGATGAGATAAAAAAATATTTAGACTGCAGATACATATCAGCTACAGAAGCTTGCTGGAGGATCTTTAAATTTGACATACATTATAGAAAGTCGGCAGTTGAGCGTCTGCCTTTTCATTTAGAGGGACAAAACATAATAATATTCGAAGAAGAAAAGCGAGCAGAAAGCGTGATTAGCAGACCGGACATAGAAAAAACAAAATTCACATAATGGTTTGAGGCGAACAAAAGATATGATGATGCACGAGAGCTGACATATTCAGACTTTCCTACGCGTTGGGTCTGGAATGCAAAGGACAAAACATGGAATAGAAGGCAAAGTGGGAAGGCAGTTGGTAGAATTTACTTCGCATATCCTGCAAGTGGAGAACGTTTTTATATGAGAATGCTGCTTAACTTTGTGAAAGGAAGCACTTCCTATGAAAGCATCAGAACAATAAATGGAGTGGAGTATAAAAATTATAGAGATGCATGCTACGCTTTAGGATTATTAGATGATGATAAAGAGTGGAATGACTACTTAGCCGAGGCTACACTTTGGGCGACAGGAAATGAGTTGAGACATCTATTTGTAACGATACTTATTCACTGTCAGGTATCTGATTCAAGCAAATTTTGGAAGAACAACTGTGAAATTTTATCAGAAGATATAACATCATTACAGAGGAAGAGATTTCAATTGAAAAATTTACAGTTAACTGAAAAACAAGTAGAAGCATATACGTTATTTGAGATTGAAACCATCCTATTAAAGATGGGAAAAAGTTTGAAAGACATAGATGGAATGCCGCTACCAGATTCTGCGTTACTGCGAAATGTGGGAAACCGTATGGTCAATGAGGAGCTAGACTATGACAAAGAGGAGCTAAAAATACTGCACGACAAATCATTCGCTCTCTTAAATGATTGCCAAAAGTCAGCTTATGATGCAATAATAACATCAGTTGAGAATGAACAAGGACGATTATTTTTTATAAATGGACATGGTAGTACTGGCAAGACATTTCTGTGGAATACAATAATTTCCAAGCTCAGATCACAATCAAAAATAGTTCTTCCCATTGCTACTTCTGGAATAGCAGCTTTGTTATTGCCAAATGGTAGAACCGCTCATTCGCGCTTCCATATTCCTTTGGACGTTACTGTAGAATCCACTTGTGAAATAAAACAAGGCACACAGTTAGCTGAACTTCTCAACAGAACTTCTTTAATCATTTGGGATGAAGCCCCCATGGCAAATAAGTTATGTTTTGAAGCATTAGATAAAACGTTGAGAGATATCCTGCGAGTCAGGTATGAAAATAGCTCTGACAAACCTTTTGGAGGCCTTACAGTTGTATGTGGTGGTGATTTTCGCCAAATATTACATGTTATTCCAAAGGGTACACGAGCTGATATTGTTGATGCATCACTAAACTCCTCTTATTTGTGGCCATTTTTTACAATATACGAATTGAAGCAAAATATGAGACTATGCAATGGAAAAGTAAGTGATTACGAGGCTGATCAAATTGCTACTTTTGACAAATGGTTGCTACAGGTTGGAAATGGATCATTTTACGATGATATTAACAAGGAGCTCATCAAATTGCCTTATGATGTATGCATGAAATCATCTAACGACCCAATCGGATCGATTGTTGAGGCAGTTTATCCATCTCTCCTACAAAATTACAGTGACCCAACATATCTGAAAGAAAGAGCAATACTAACGCCAAAAAATGATATGGTACATGAGTTGAACGATAGAATTATGAAAATGATACCAGGTGAAGGAAGAACATATTTCAGCTCCGACAATGTATGCAAAGCGAGCGTGAACACTAACGATGAAGAACTGTTGTACCCAACCGAATTTCTAAATAGCTTAACATTCCCTGGCATCCCTAATCATGACTTACACTTAAAAGTAGGTACCCCAGTTATGCTTCTCAGAAATCTAAACCAAACAGAAGGCCTATGCAATGGAACAAGATTAATTGTCAGGCATCTTGGAAATTGGTCTGTCAGCGCAAACATCATGTCCGAAAAGAACATCGGTACGAGAGTCACAATTCCAAGAATCATTATGTCTCCTAACGATTCAAAGTGGCCATTCAAGCTTAACAGGAGGCAACTCCCTTTGGCGCCATGTTTCGCCATGACAATCAATAAAAGTCAAGGACAATCTCTTAACCATGTCGGCTTGTATCTTCCGAAGCAAGTATTCACCCATGGTCAATTATATGTGGCTGTCTCCCGAGTAACAACAAGAGAAGGATTAACCATACTAAATGCTGACGAGGACACAGAAGATCCTACATTCATTAAAAATATTGTTTACAAAGAGGTATTCCAAAATATACGCCCTATGGCTGCTGAGACACGCGAGGTATTTCTTACTCTTTTCCAAACTGTGACATGAGCTTTATACAATCTTACAAATAGTTACTTCATTACAATTATTTCAAAATGTTTGTGCTTCAGGATAACTAACTATACCATTGATGATTCATGCTGGAATGAGCTCTCAATGCCGATGACAATTTTAAACGTCCTGCTTCAGTTGTGCTTATGGCACCTCTCATTGGGCAGTATTCTTATTTTTCTCTTTTCTCCTTTTTATGCCATTTTCCTTATTTATTTGTTAAGTGTCTTTTCTCACCTTTTCAGAAAAGGCGTGACCGGACAGTTTTTCAGTTACAACTTTGTCCAGATAAGTTTTGAAATCTAAACGCTCTAACACTTAATTATGGAATTTGAAACGGTTTTCTATTATTAAAACAGTCACCACCACTATTTTCCCAACTATATCTACAATTTGTGCATCTCATCTTCTTGGTACTGCTTCATGTTGGATGCATCAAGAATATATCTCATATGCTGGTTATTTATTTTAGTACTTTTCGTGAGTGTATTTTTGGACTTTTTGACCTCTTTAAAATCTTTTTAATGTGCAGGTTGATGAAGAATTGAATAGAGTGAATGTGACTGTATAATGGGCAAGTAGTCCTTCCTCAAGTCTATGCAACCTTTCTTCATCGATTTTAAAACCGATTCTTCGTTGCACTTTGTTTTCTCATGATAAATGCATAATTTAGGGGGAAAATATTCTTATAATACTAAAAAAAATCAATTATATATAGGTGATTCTAATTATTCTGTTATTTCGTACTTATTTAATTTGAATAATTGGTGTTTGAAGGTTAAACTCATTTGTACAATTCAAGGAACAGGAGCACGGGTAATGAATCGGAAGATTTTACAAAAAATACTATTGGTGTATAATTATCTAATATGTTCACTATGTAGTAACACTGATTCAAATTTATTATTTTGTTTCTCATGCGCGATCATGCTTCTAAAGTATTCATTTTGAAATTATTTTGTACATATCCAATGCCTGCCAGGAGAGATTGTATGCCAATATAGTTAAAGGAGTGCGATTGAATGACGCCACTATGAATGCGCGAAGCGTGGGCAATTTACCTAGTACAGAAATAAACCAAAACACCCTCCTCGCTTGGATTTCTTTCTTCGGGATTTTTAAATAAAGGTGGTGTCAGGTCAGCTTGCATGCGACAAACTTAAGTAGGAAATAGAATTTCATGTTCTAGAGTTTATAATTTCCAAGAATTTTTCTTTCTAGTTGTTCAAAGCATCTCAACTCATGGGTTACAATGTACACTAGCATCAAGCTTAATTAAACTTTGGAAGATCAAAGAACTTATCCCTCCGGGTTAGGGATAAGGTTTGCGCACACTCTACTCCAGACCCCACTTGTGAGATCCTACTGGGTCGTCATTGTTATTGCAAGATCAAAGAACTTATTGACTCTTTATCTTAGTAGCAACTTTCTCTACCCTCATCTTTTTTGTTCCCTTAACTGATTCACGGAGAAAAAACCAAATGATCATAGATAACTCGTCAGTCAATATTCCAACATATAAATGGTACTTAAAGATTATTTAAGTTACAAGATCGACACTAACATCTTCAGGGAATGGGAGAATGAATCTTTGACCTCAAATTTACAATGTGCGACGACGATTCAGTAAACATAGTTGCATGAATCTTCCTATGACACTACATAATTGCTGTGGTCTTGTTCATCTCTAAATTTCTATAATTCGATTGATACAAACCAATGAAAAATGATATTACAGATAACACACTCCTATGACAAGCCAGCTAGCGAATAACTAGTGATAGAGTCTGAAAACAAATACAGGGCTTTTGAAGTCGATGAAGTTCTTATCTTCATCCAGCGACTCTATGTATATGTCTTCTCGGGGTTCTTCATTCACTCCGCTCTGTGTGGCATATTCCAAGGCCATTTCATAGTCCACCTGCAAAACAAAATAGTGAAACGACATAGTGGTTCGTTGTTACAGACCCTTTCTTGTGGATTTTCCAGAACAAAGATTAGCAATATTAGCTGGCTCTGTGGAATCATCTCAGTTTTCCAACTTTACAGCTGGGAAAATACTTACTCATACCCGGTGTTTACACCAAACTAATTAACATTCACATATTAAGTGAGAATACATATCAATTAACTTACTTGCACCCGGTGTTAGATATATGTGTTGCATTCATTCGTTTGGTGCAAACAATTGGTGCGGGTAAATTTTTCCTTACAGTCGCAAGCAGGTTTACAACCATTTTCTTTCTCAAATTCATAAGAGGTTAGAAGCATCCAATCAAGTTGATGGTAGCAGTATTTGACCATAATGTGATATACAAACTTCTCTGCACTAGAATAACATATACACAGGGATGCTTACCTTTTCAACATGCTGAGCAAGCTTTTCTCTCAATGTATCTTTCGTTATTGAATTAACTGAAACTTGTTTTAGTATGTCTGTTTCGTCATTCCCGTAGCGCTTCCTTTTTGACGCATGCAGATTTGCCATCTCTTTTAGGACAATATATATAGCATTAGTAGAATCAGGGATATACCTGCGTCCAGTAGAAAATTAGCATTGAATTTGACTGATGAAACTCAAACTATTATCAGCCTAAATGATCAAGCTTACTTGCTCAAATTCCGCTTCCTTTCCTGCTGCTCACGAGCCTGAATCCTTTTTACAATCTTTGCTTTGAGCTGATTGCAACACTGCTGAATGGCTGTCTGCAATACTGATTTATTAGCCTATGAAAAAACTGTTCAGCGATTTATGAACCAAGGACAATAGGAGTTACCTTGACAGCAGAAGCTATCTCACTTATGTCATCTCCGATATACTCCTTGCCAGTCCCCTTGAAGGGAATTTTGGTGCTAACGATGCTGACAAAGACACCAATCTTGTCTTGTGTCTGGTTGATCTTGTAACTGTTCCAACTATAAATGACATCTTATTACAGTCTGCAGTTCAATTCGCAGGAATTTTCCCCACCCTCACACAAAAAGGGAAAAACCAACTAAAAGTGACAAAAGAATATGAGGCAGAGAAAAGGAAGCTTGAAGGAAATTATTTCTCCCCTGTTCTGGGGTGGCAAAAAGGGGAGCCCACAAAAGATAACATCTTCTATAGTACTTGTTCACAAGAAATTTAGGGAAAGGAGAAAACATTTTCTATGAGAGAACAAGCAGAGTTTCTTTATTTTTTAGTGAATGAGAATTACGAGCAAACTTTGTAGGCTTTAAATGCTTACTTGATTCTCTTCAAAGCAGTCCTGGTAACAACATCAGCACCTTGCTCAAAAAGAAGCGGAATCCGATTAGCAAATCGGAATATATTCAGCCCCTAAAATTTTGGTCAGGCATAGTTAGTGCAACAATATGAGATAAAGAAATTCAGAAGATATAAAAGTTGTAATAATAGGGCTAACACCAACTGATGAATCATGAGGCAACAAGCTAGGAGAAGCAACAAAAGTTCTATGGATCAGAATTTTCTAACACTGACATTTGCTTCTCTTTTCTTCTATTTCTTTTCCACGTCCGTTATTATCAAAAGAAAGGAAACACTATCATCCAATGAATAAAACTTCAACATCTATTTAGGGGTCGTTTGGTACCAGGGATAAGGATAATAATCCTTGGATAGAATTTGGGATTGTATTTATCCCATGTTTGGTTATAGGTATTAGCTAATCCCGGGATAAATTTTACAGTAAAATGGTGGGATTAGCTATCCCATATAGAAGGTGGATAGCTGATCCCATGGGATATCCTTATTTATCCAACCATTGTACCAAACGACCCCTTGTTCGAGAATATGGGAAGACCAGAGGATGTCCTCTGCAGGCAATTATTTACTTCTTACAGCTCCTAGAAAGTATATCCTTATCACCAGGTGACTCCCTCAAGAACCTCATCAAGCGGTAACTTCAAGCTCAAAAGCGAAGAAAAAGAATTTGACCATCATATAGTGCTTCCACAATCATTTGATTAGGGTTGTCCAATGAAATCAAATCATAATTCACTACTTAACGAATGCAGATTAAGACACATTCTGATGGGTCCTTTGCTTCTAACATTGGTGATACAACATATTGTATAGCCACAATCAGTTTCAGGACTAGACGTGCTTCATTCTCTATCTTTTATATACTTTACCATAAAGGAGATTTCTCACTTGTTTAACATCTTTCCCACCAACACTAACTCCAGCTTCCACGATAAATGGATGGCCTTCGAATACTTGAGCACTGGACAGAAGTTGTAGTAACTTTTAATACTTCTATGATTTGTATGATAAAATCAAAGGATTCAAAAGATAAAAGTAGATGAAGAGCTTTATATACCAACCTTCCAGAAAAGGTAGCAACCATATCTGGATGCAGTTCTTTTATAATACCAAGACGTAGATTATATTCTCCAGCAGGACTTAGAATCTGCAATATGGCTTGTTATTGACATGCAAAAATTAGTACAAAACATATACACAATAAAACTGGGAATCAACATAACATTTTATAATTTGGTGTCGCTAAAAGCAAATGGAAAAGAAGCAAGAACTTCAAAAGAGGAACTTACATCACCACTGGGATCATCAAATTTGGCTTGACGAAACAACTGATGGATGCGAACTATTTGCTGTGGTGTTAGAGATTTAACTGGCATTTTTGGGTTAAAATCAGGACCCATCTCCCCTAGAATGTGAAAGAACATCCTTCTTTAGTTATAATGTACAATGACCGAAGGCATTTTATTGTTATGTAAGTGAATGAGTAGTATGCTACAGATATAAGTACATAAGTAACGAGGGATAGAAATGTTCATTATGGAAAGATTGATG
This sequence comes from Nicotiana tomentosiformis, assembly GCF_000390325.3. Classification (NCBI taxonomy): domain Eukaryota; kingdom Viridiplantae; phylum Streptophyta; class Magnoliopsida; order Solanales; family Solanaceae; genus Nicotiana; species Nicotiana tomentosiformis. The sequence continues at coordinate 146,638,091 of NC_090812.1, read as the reverse complement.
TATCAACAAGTAGTTTTAATGGGAATAAGGTTTTCAAGAGAGCACAAAGCACAAAAACATTTACGAAATGCAACTCTAGCAAGGCAGTGTTCAGCATATCACATTAATTTTTTACTACAGTACCAAAATCAGACTTGAATTTTTACAATGCCACACAACCTAATAGTAGGAGCATAGTTCTCAGCATATTTCATATTTCACATGCCTAGCCACACTTGCCAGAGGAATTTCCGGACCCAGAATTAGCCTGAACGTAACATTCATGTAATTCACATTCTCTCGTGAAAATTCCAACTTATGTTTCAAATTTGCTTGTCTGATTTTACTGTAGTGGCTTCTAAGGACCTTAATGCTCAAAATAAGACTACATTTGACCTCGTCAATTTCTTTTACTGTTGTGTAATCTGTATTCTTACCTGCCACCAGTCTTCCATTTAAGTCTTTCCTCTCTATGTTATTATTTGTAGGAGACATAATATTAAACTTTTGAGTTTACTGAAAGTGTGCTCCCTCTATTAGCTTAAACTTTTGGATGAGTTTGTCACACACTTCAACATGGTATCAGAAGGGACAAAAGTCTCTCACTGCCACTCATTATGAAAAAGAACTCCACATGCTTCACCATGAAAAATAATCATGCCCGCACATGAAGGAGCATGTTGAAAGCATAATATTAAGTAAATAAAAGTATCTTCTTTCAATCAACTTAATCTTTTAGATGAGGCGGTCACACACTTCAACATTATTCAACTATGAAATCTTCCTACTCAATTAATTCAAAAGGAGTCTTTCATAATGAGAAATATGGAAAAAATTGCTACTCCCTCAGTTTCATATTTTTTTTATATAACCGAAAAGCCACTCAGGGTCACTTTATATGACAGTGGTTAACTGGACATAGAATTGAAATATTAATTTGACTTTTTAATTATATTAGTGATAGTAAAAACTAATTGAGTGAATTTTTCTATTAGGTAACTAAGTAATGATTAGGAAGTTGGGTAAATAAAGATAACATTGCATCAAAATTTAAAATTCGAATAGTTAAAAGAATTTGAATTTTTGAAAATTCCAAGAGTTGTAGACAGTAATGTCGGAATTCCGTCTTGACATAATAAAGAGTGATGTCCAAAGCGCAAAGAGATCAGAAGTAGGCTATTAAATTGGGCATTCCTGCTTAGCCCAAGGCTTACCTTAATAAAAAAACCATGTCAAACATTTTAGAATGTCTTAAAACAGAAAGAGTATCATATAAATTAAAATGGAAGAGTATTACACTTGGGTTATCATTCTTTAGCTATAGAGGAAAGGATCTATAACTTTTTTGTTGTCGACGAGTAGTGACACCCATTAAGGCAAAAAAATAATTTTTGTTGGCTGTGTTTAAGAAGCTTAGTTCACTATAAGACTTAAATTTAAAATTTTGAATAACTTAATAAGACCTGGATGAATAGACTACATCTCTTACCTCAAAGAGGAAACAGCATACTATGGTGTTCACTACAAGAAGGTACTAGAAACACTATAAAACCTACATCCATCACAATTTGTTTAATACAATTTTAAATATCCCAAAATATTTGAGACACTTTTTGAGAAGAATATTATACAATGTTATATTATACGATGTTCGGATTTCTTGAATTTAGCTACATTTAACCATTTAATTTACTCTTTGATGTGATATCTTTCTTTTCAATCTATCTTTGCAACCATATTATAATCCAAAACTCTAATTACTTTTTACGGATCAACTTAATATTTTAAATCTATATCCTGTCAAGCCTGAAGGAAGGAGTTTATAAATATCTAAAAAAAATTAAAAGAAACTTTGCATTGTGATTTAATGAAGCAATGCATTTTTGTGTCCTAGAATTTGAATTTCGATTGACAAATCAAAGATTTCATTCTCAAACTTTTTGCTACAACCAAAGAGAATGAATCTTAACCCCAAAAAAATGTAAATGAAATAACCAAAAACATAATGAGATTAGCACTAGAAGTGGCAACCACGGAAAATAGGCTTATCATAAACATTGGAGTTCCATAAAAAGCCAATTTTTTAAAAATACAATCTCTGTGCATAAAAAGCCAATTGAAATGCAAACTTATCTTCTGCTAGTCTGATAGTAAGGAAAAATTTATATTTTTTCCAACTCTATTAAGTTGGTGAGCAGTAACAACAAACTGTTGTCTACTAGTGGCTGAACGGAATGCAATCAACAGATGAACTATTTTCCATTGTCGAAAATACATAGAGCATGTACATAATCTTTAGCCAGACACCCTTGACTGCCAACTAATTTAGTTTTAACAAGGGATCTCAAATAGATGAATGCAATCAGTTTCAAGTTCTCACCGATTAAACGCTCTGCATGGGACTTCCCAATGTTTACAAATTCATGCTGAAGGAACTGCAGAAGGGTCTGTTTTGATGTCTCCGTTATAAGCCGTTTGATAAGAAGTATATCCACAGCTGATGGATGATACTTGGTCTCAAGAGGAACTGGAGGCATTATGTCCGTTCTTCTAGCGAACCTAATTATCACATTTTTCCTACAATAAATTCAAAATAAAGTGAAACCGGAGAAATTCAGGACATGGTTTATGAACTCAAAGATAGTGGATGTGCTTGTAGCCTTGCACAAACAAATTAATTCAATCAAGGAGGGGAGAGAGAGAGAGAGAGTACTCTGGAGAATCTGATATGAATTGGAAAAGGAATTGTGCATAAGGCGTGATGACGGCCATTTGTCGCATATAATGCAATATTTTGGACTGGAAACACAGAAAGAAAATATCAGTTTTCAGAAATATAGAAGGTGCATCAGTTGGTTAAGTTGCTTTCACTGCCTGAATGAGGTGAAACTTGGGAGGACATCTGTCACAATGACAATGTAAAAACTACATACTCGGTAGGTTGTCCAGTTCCCTTCAATAACAATCTGGATTTCAGCACCATGCCACCATTCTTTGTTTTCCCGTTTTTCATGTACATGAATGTGAGGAACATTCCTGAAGCAAAGACGTAATGCAGTGATGTACCACGAAACAAAATTCTGTGTTACTATGCATTCTGAAATATAGCTTACTTGTGAATATCAATATCCAGCCTACAGAATGAGGTATAACTTTGGCTCTTCATGGAAGATGTAATCTCAATGGGAAGTCCTGTACTCATCTTGGACCAAATCAATGCCTGTAGAAATGAGAGAAAAGGATCAAATCTCGAATGAAGGTATATGCTGACATCCATTGAAATCCGTTTCTGGATGAACACAACTAAACTGGAAAAAAGAATTACAGGCTAAAATCACTGGGAGGATCACTCTAACAGTATGAGAATATTCTCTTAGTTCAGAGAAATTATCCACCCACTCACCCTCACAACCACCTCTTAAAACAGATAATAGCAACAAGGCAGAGAAGATACCACAAACAACTAAGACACTAAAATGTAAGACCAGAAGAGATAGAAGATCAACACTAACCTAATGTTACAGATATGCTTTACTATGAGTGCAAACAATTTAGAGAAGGTGATTGTTAAAGAAAGTCAAATGATTAGGTCAAGACCAATTTCTGAACGTACCATCTTTGCACCAAGACCAAATTTCCCACGTGTCTGTTTCAATCCATACTTTGTTCCAGACAAAACTGCAGAAGACACTTTCTTAGGAAAAGGATCATGTGCAGCAATATCAGAGTTAAAAAGAATCAACGATTTCCACTTGGATCTACAATAATATCAGGAAAAATTAATCCTAATAACTAAACTAGAAAAGCCACTCGAAAACACCTCCGCTCCTCCCAATAGAAGGTCAAGAGAAAACAAAAGAAGTTGGGAAAAAACAAAAGGCAGGAATATGCAAAAATTTCAACTGGTAAAATAACTGGATATGGAGATCACATAAAACCTCGTCCAAACATATTCGGGATATCGTCATGTGGCATTCCTCTTCCATTATCCTATATTAGAAACAAGTACAGTGAGTAAAGTCATTCTGGAAATAAACTCCCTCTAACTTGCTAGTGAGATTGCTTTAATTCAACAATGTACATTTGTTGTCTTCCATACTGAGAACAGCGTCAGCATATAGAAGAACAAAGAGAAACAGGTCATACCTTGCATGTCACCCTATAATACGATGCCTCCCTACCCTTAGCTGCCTTTGTAGCTACAGGGTCTTTTCCTTTCTTCCCAAGAGCAGCATTCTTTGCTTGAACCTCTAGAAGACGAGCTTCCTTGGCAAGTCTTTTCTGTAGCACAACAGGTAGAAAACTAGTTCACTACTGAAATCCGCTAAATGTCAAACAGTCAGCATAAGATGTAAATCAGAACGCCATCCAAGTGAGACCAAAATCACTGCTTACACACCTCACGAGCCTTTGCTGTCTCAAAATCATCATATAGAGCTTCATCTCTTCGTTCATGGTCAGCCAGACCAATCATGGAATTAAACTTACTTTTGCCGATCTCTTCACTACAGGAGCATAACAAAAACCAAAACAAAGCTATGACGAAAGGTTCTCCATTAATGAATTTTTGTTAGCTCATTAAAGCAGTTACTAAAATAGACAACAATAATCACTTACATGGTTATCTCTACGACAGGAAGCTCAGATATGGATTCAGCAGAATCAAGTGCATTCTCAACAAGTTCTCTCACAGTAGTGTAAAGACATTTTCCAGGCTGAAAAATTGAACAAAAGGTAACTAGAGACAGCCTATAAATATAGGAAAGTTTTAGGCGAGTTTCATACATATGAAATGGCCAATTTGGCTAATATACTTTAAACGAGAAGTATTCTTCACCGTTGGCAAAGGTGCATGGTTCGAAGGTACTGCCACACCTCAAGCACATTGGTTAGGGTGAAGAGCGGCGTGATTTAAAGCACATTAGTGTATCATTGCTGAAGTAAGCTCCACCTCATAAAAATCTTAAGCTATAAAAAAGGAAGAGCCTATTCCATTTAATGCCTTCAACATGCCCTTCAATATGGACAATTTTTTGCGATTGATGGCAACAATGTCTGACCTTAAAGCCTCCACCTACTCTACTATAATTATGAATTTTGGGGACACCTCTTGAAAAGGGGTATATTAATTAACTGATGACAGTGAGTTATCAACAGTCTGATTACATGCTAAGCAGGGGGCATATGGAGGTTAAATTTTCAACCTTTTCTATTGTAAAGGTACCTACAATTTTGAGGTACCAGCTTCTCCTCTCCTATATAACCGTTGTTAACCAAGTGCAAAATCTTCGTAAAGCTAAAGATTCAATGTATAGTTCTATGGAGACCATGCACCCCTTTGTTTCTCACTTTTGCTTTTACCCTTCGTTTGCATTTGTTTTTCCTTTTCAGTAATCCATTTATGATTTCTGCTTCTTTTTTGAAATTTTGCTTCTCTATCAAACTATTTCTCTAGGAAAATCTTTATATAAAAAATTTCTCTTGGAAAATATTTAGTTCGTACTTGATCTAAGTAGTCACATTGAGGCATGCAAATTTTTTTAAATTACGATGGTATCTAGGACAATTTGCACCCACCTAGACCTTGCACCACTTTGTTTCTCTTTTTTCTCTTTTACCTTAGTTTGCATTCATTTTCCCTTTTCAGTAATCCTTTTATGACTTCTGCATTTCTTTTATTCTGCTTCTCTATCAAACTATTTCACTTGGAAAATCTATAAGAAAATTATTTCTCTTGGAAAATATGTAGTTCATATTTGATCTAAGTTCTCACATTGAGGCATGCAAGATTTTCCAACTTTTTTTATAATGGTGGTGCCCAAACCAACTTGTGTGCATCTAAACTATTCCATCGGATACATGTTGTCTCTCACCAGCACAACTACTGGGCAACTCCATCCACTAAGGCTTAGGTAGATTGGAAGAAATCACCTAATATTTTTTGTCTCTGTGGGATTTGAACCTGGTCTCCAAGGTTTTCACTTTTCACACACTTAATTGACCATCCTAGTGATTTTTGTCCCCGTGGGATTTGAATCTGGTCTCCAAGGTTTTCACACACTTAATTGACCACTAAGTCATACCCTTGGGTGCGCAAAATTTTCTCAAAATAAAACCTGATACTTTAAGATCTTGACTTAATGTTTGTTGTTGGTGTTGTTATAAGCAGATCTTGAGTTAATGTTTGTAATAATTAATAACTAGAAACTCTACATATTTAGACTTGGGAATGTTTTCATTTGCATAAATAACGCACCTAGATTCATTCGGTACATACCTAACTTTCCAGCTAGCAGCCTAGCAATGCACCTTAGTTAATGACAACTTTAGTTACAAGTAATAAATCACTCTTTTTTTAAACCATGGAGGTGTTTGGGCCAGCTTGCGTGCAACTATTCCACTAGGTACTTGCTAACTCACATACGAGGTAACTTTGTCCACCAAGGCTTTTGTGAAAAAATAACCTAGTGTTATTTGCTTTCACTGGGATTTGAACCAACAAGACAATAATATTTCATTGATAACCTTAAATCATCAAATCTAATCATGATTGCACAAAACTATTTGAGATTGTAATCTGTATCATTAGAAATACAGAGAGATAATAAGCATGTAAGAAACTCACATTATCAAAACCCGCAATGTTCTTGTTATCTGCAAAGAACTCAGCTGGAGACTCTGCATAAAATTCAAAACATAAACCGAAAGTTAAACAAGAAAAAAAACTACAAACGATTAAGCTCAGCAGTCTCCACACATATACACACACGCATAGAAAGAGAGAGAGAGAGAGAGAGAGAGAGAGAGAGAGAGAGAGAGAGAGAGAGAGAGAGAGAGAGAGAGAGAGAGAGAACAAACTCTGTTTGAGAACGCTATCTTTGGGTTTTCGAGGGGTTTTTGATTTGCCCTTCTTCGGTATTTCTGGACTATCACTCTCCATTTCAACTGATTAAAAAATAATTTGAACTAGGGTTTTTACTTCAAATCAGCTAGGGTTTTTGTTCCCCTTTTTCTAACTAAGCCTCCATTCAGTGTTCATTTAGGAAGTATATACTGTTAAATGCATCCACCATTGAAGCTCCATTAGCAGGACTGTAGTTTGTTAAAATGTGAGGACCAATCGGGTCAATTTCGGATGCCCGTAATAGAATGGGGCTTGGCCCGAATGACATGGGCACACGAATTTTCCCGCGTTAACTAGGGTGGATGCAAAAGGATAGATAATTTCTTTTTCTATTCATCTTTTTATTCTTCCCCCGTTGTTGTTAAAAGAAATTTTGATATTTGTAATGTAAGAATCAATGATCGCTCAACTTAAATTACCTAACAAATTTATGTTTCTTTTATTTATAACAGAAAAATTATTTAAATATATCTAATAGCACTCAAAAGGTAATTCAACCAAATCTTTCAACTTTCTCGGAGCCAAATATCTAATTTTACCCTATAGTTATCAAGCGTTGTCGTTTTTTATTTTTTAGTATTTTAATACTTTCTCTCTTTTTAATCTATATTATGGACTTATCCATAACATAAATAAAACTAATCTATAAAGTAAAAAGTAAAAAATATTTTTCAAGCATATATAATATTGGAATAATAAAATACATAAGTATTTGCTTTATTAAATTCAAGTTATCCATTTTTTGATTAGCTAATATGATAGGGCTTTGATAATCCGGATTAGCCATCCATTGATCCATGTTTCTATTTAGGGAAAAAGATGTCACAACCCGGAATTCTCACCATCGGGATTATGATGGCGCCTAATATTTTACTTGCTAGGCAAGCCAACGTTAGAATAGTTTTTAGCTATTTTTTAAAATTCAAATTAACCGATACCGAGTAAACTGAATAAACTAAAATAAAACTAAAATAGAGTGAGAAAAACCATAACAACCGCAATATCTAGATACAATCTCAGAACTGGTGTCATAAGTGCACGAGCAACTAGAGTAATACAGATAATGGTCTGAATGAAAGTAAAACTGTCTGAAATGAAATAAACTGCTAGGATAAGGTAGAAGGGGACTTCAGGGCTGCGAACGCCGAGCAGTTGTACCTCAAGTCTCCGTCAGGCAATCAATCCGAGCAATCTACTGACCGCCGCTAGGACCAACTCTCAAATCTGCACAAAAAGTGTAGAGTGTAGTATGAGTAAAACCGACCCCATGTACTCCGTAACTGCCGAGCCTAACCTCGACGAAGTAGTGACGAGGCTAAGACGGATCACTTACAATAACTTGTACGTAGTATTATAGGAAAGAAACGCATGAAAAGTAAGGCAGTTAACTTATGAAAATAAACTCAATCCTCGAAATCAGTAAAACCAGAAATATCAGTCCTCAGAATCTCGTACGAAAGCACTAAAAGCTAACACAATGCACAATAGGGGTGGGCGTCGGTCGGTCCGGTCGGTTATTATGAAAGTACGGTTCGGTTTATCAGTTTTCGATTTTGTAATATTAATAACCAAATCAAACCAAAGTATTTACGGTTCGGTGCGGTTTTTTTAAAGTTCGGTTCGGTTATTTTCGATTTATTTTTTCGGTTTTAAACGGTTGAAAGAAATTTTATGTTTCTCTGGCAAAAGGAAATAGATTGTCATAATGAATGAATAGAAAATAAGATATTGGTCCAACAACCATTGCACATAACAGATACGACATTAACATCCATTGAATAGAAAAGAAGGTATTGTCATAATGAATGAATAGAAAAGAACTAAAACACCAAAAAAAGAAGCCTTATCTTAATAAAAAATCAACCAAAGAAATCTTGAACACCTTTTCCGGCAAAACTCTATCAGAAAGTTCTGCCAATACAGCATTAACAGTGAGCAAACCTGTAAAATGACACTGGACCCAACTCAACTCAGAACTCAGAAGAAGTCGCACTAACCCGAGGAAGAAGGATGAGCGACGAGCTGAGGAAGAAGGCATCACAGTCGAGTTAAGGAAGAAGGCAGCAGTCGCACAAAGCTGAGGAAGAAGACAACAGTCCCACAGAGACAGAGCTGAGAAAGAACCCTAAATCTAATTTTTTATTTAGGTTTGGGAAATGGAAATTGGGAAGTAAGTGACTAAGTGTAACGTATGAGACTATCAGTAAGTTTGGGTAAATTGGGCTTTAAAGTTCAAATGTGTATTGGACTATTGGGCTTCAGCCTAAAATGGATAATAAGTTTTGGACTCATAAAAGAACCACATGTTCAAACCTATTTTTCTTAACTAATACCCAAAATTTTGGTTTTTCGGTTTAACCGAAAATCGAAGCACCAAAATTGTAAACCGCACCGAAAAACCAAAAATTAATAATTTAAAAACCGTGCACCGACCGAAAAACCGATTAAACCGAAACCGAAAAATCGAAATGAACGGTTTGGCCAGTTTTTTCGGTTCGGCCGGTATTATGCCCACCCCTAATGCACAATGAATATAAAACATACCATCTGTTGCGGCGCGCAACCCAATCCCATCATACAAACACAATCTTCCCTTATTTCACCATGTCAATATCAAGGATAACATGTAAAATCTGTTGCGACGCGCAACCCGATCCCACCATATAATCAGAATCAATATCACAATCCTCCCTTATTTTACCATATCAAAATCACATGTAAAATATATTGCGGCATGCAACCCGATTCCACTATATCAATAGCAATTCTCCCTTATTCCACCCGTTGCGGCGTGCAACCTGATCCATAAATAAAATTAATAAATGTAAGCAAATCAACAACTCAATTCACAAGAATCTTTATGAGTAAAGAATATGAAAACAATCCATAAAAGGGCCTCGTACCAAATCAAGGAATGCTACAATTAATACAAGGCGACAAGACAAGTCAAGTATATGACAATTAAAGTATACAAGTAAGGCAATTAAGGCAAGTAGCAATTAATCATGAAAACATGGGAGAAACGAACATTTTAATATGATGGAAATAAGTGACAAGTAGCAAGTTAAGGCATAGGAAGAAATTAAAGCATGTGACAGTTAAGACATAAAATAAAATAATTAACGAAGTACGGTAAAGCATGGAAACAAGTATTTTGACGGCGTATATACACTCGTCACCTCGCATATACGCCACTACACATGTACTTCACATAGCACATAGCTCAAGGGTTCATATTCCCTAAAATCAAGGTTAGACCCAACACTTACCTTGCTCCACAAGCAAATTAAAGCTCAATCGGGGTCTTTCCTCTAACAATCGCCTCCGAACTAACCGAATCTAACCAAAATCGACTTAATATCAACAAACAATGCTAGGTAAATCAATTACAATACATAAAGTTAAGATCTTTACACTTTTCCCAAAAAGTCAATCAAAGTCAAACCCATGCATGCTTGGTCAAAACCCAAGGTTTGGACCAAAACCCAATTACCCATTCAACTCTCAGCCTGATTATGTGATTAGTTTTGAAATTCGACCTCAATTTGAGGTCTAAATCTCAGTTTTACAAAACAAAACTCAATTCTTTCAAAATCCCTAATTTTCTACCATGAAAGAATATAGATTAAGGTTTGAAACCAATGGGTGTTAATGAAAATGGAAAAAAAGGAGTTAAACTACACTAACCTATGAGGTGGTGATAGAATTTCTCTTCAAAATCGCCTCTAGACCGAGCTCTAATGTGAAGATAGTGAAAAATGGGTGAAATCATGTATTTGGGATATTTAATAGAATGGGCGTCATGTGTTCATCGTGTTCGTGAGACACCTGAAGCGTTCGCGAAGAGCACTTCCTAGTTGGCCATCGCAATCGCGACAAACTCTACGTATTCGCGTAGGCTTAGCCCACCTCGCCTTCGCGTTCGCGATCCTGGGCTCGCGTTCGCGTAGAGTAAGAGTTCCATTCCCACTCCCCCATCTCCTATCACTACGCGTTCACGAAGTAGTGGCCGCGTTCGCGAAGGGAAGACCCCCCACCGCTTTGTGTTTGCGATGAGAAAATTCCTCTCCGGCTCATATTACTCTTCGCGATCGCGAGAGTATTTTCACGATCGTGAAGAAGATCACACCAGATGACAGCAGTAGCCCAAAACCAACAAATGTTTTCTAAGTTCAAATGGTTTGTAGCCTATCTGAAACTCACCCGAGCCCATCAGGCTCCAAACTAAATATGCACACAAGTGTAATAACATCATATAAACTTGCTTGCATGATCAAAATATCAAAATAACACCTAGAACCACGAATCGGATACCAAAACGAAGGAAAATTTCAAAAAAACTTAAGAACTTTCAACTTTTCAACTGGACGTACGAATCACGTCAAATCAACTCCGTTTTGCACCAAAATTTGCAAACAAGTCATAAATACTGAAATGAACATATACCAAGTTCTGAAACTGAAATCTAAACCCGGTACCAACAAAGTCAACCTATGGTCAAACTTAAAAATTCTTTAAACCTTTAAATTGCTAGTTTTGAACAAATTACGTTAATTCAAGTTATGGACTTCCGAATTCGATTTCGGGTATACGCCCAAGTTTTAAATTACGATACGGACCCACCGGGACCGTCAAAATACTGATGCGGGTCTGTTTACATAAAAAGTTGACCGTAGTCAACTCAAATAAGTTTAATGGCACAATTTCACATTTTATCGGTTTTTCACATAAAAATCTTTCGAAAAAAATACACGAACTATGCACACAAATCGAGGAAGGCTAAATGGAGTTATTCGAGCCTCAGAGCATAGAAATGAAGGGTAAACTATAAATGACCTATCAGATCATCACATTCTCTACCTCTAAAATAAACGTTCGTCTTCGAACGGACATAAAAAGGTACCTGGACTGGTGAAAAGGTGTGGATATCTACTCTGCATGTCCGACTCGGACTCCCACGTGGCTGCCTCGATCGGCTGACCTCTCCACTATACTCAAACTGAAGGATAACTCTTAGACCTCAACTGTCGGACCTGCTGGGATAGAATAACCACCAGCTCCTCCTCATAAGTCAAATCCTTATCCAATTGGATTGAGCTGAAATCTAACACATGGGACGGATCACTGTGATACTTCCGAAGCATGGACAATACCGGATGGACTGCTGATAAACTATGTGGCAATGCCAGCATGTAGGCCACCTCACCCACTCTCTCAAGAATCTTAAAAGGTTCAATATACCTAGGGCTCAACTTGCCCTTCTTTCTTTTTCACGAGCAACTGTCGGTAGTCTATACACATCCTCATCGACCCATCTTTCTTCTTCACGAACAACACGGGTGCACCCCAGGGAGAGACATTGGGTCTGATGAATTCCTTATCAAGCAAATCTTGTAAATGCACCTTCAATTCCTTCAACTCCGGCGGGGCCATACGGTATGGTGGAATAAAAATAGGTTGAGTGCTTGGAGCCAAATCAATATAGAAGTTAATATCTCTATTGGGTGGCATCTCCGGCAGATATGCAGGAAATACCTCTGGAAACTTACGCACAACTGGTACTGAATCAATTGAAGAACCTCCGCACTCGAATCACGAACATATGCCAAATATGCTAGACATCCCTTCTCCACCATACGTCGATCCTTCACATAAGAGATAACCCTGCTGGTAGAATGGACAAGAGTGTCACGCCCCGAACTCAAGGAGCACGACCGGCGCTCAACCGAGTAAACCCGGTCGAGAAAGCCTACTTTATATCAACATTTGATCATAACTCATTCATGATTTATCAAAACATCATCAGTGTCATGACTTTTAAATTGACTACATTTGGCTCAACGGCCTACAATCTTTCACATGATGGGTGCGTAGCCTCATAAATACTCTGAACATAAATACATGACAAAAATCAAAGCTTTAATTACATGACCCACAGTGTACATAGAGCTTCTATGACAATAGATACCTAAATACATAAAATGAACTAGACCCAAACACCCAATAGAACTATAGCGGGATCACCATAGCTGAGTAGTGAAGAAGATCCCTATCAAAGATCCATATTATCATGTAGAAGCATACATGCATCCATTAAAAGATGCAGCGCCCCCGGCAAAAGGGACGTGAGTACATGTGGAATAGTACTCGTATGTAAAACAGACAAAACAACATATGAAAATATGGTAACTCAAATAAGAGACAAATAAAGTACATCAAGAACTACGAAACATCCCATAGAATCACATTTCAAGTCTTAGTATACTTGCATCATTCTAAACTTCTTTTAGGATCAACTGAGCCATATGAACTATATGTGGAATACATAATATAATGAAATTGAAATGAACAAACAAGGCCAATGAGAGTGGCACTTATTGTCTGCGTTAACAATGCGTCTCACAAGACCGTCCATATCCCTCTCTTATTTTACACTTATACATTTCGTAGACCGACCTTAGTGTTCACATATCATATTATACACATATGTGTCTCATAGACTGTCCATAGTGTTCACGTACACAATACACCTATTCAAGGACTTGGAAATACAACATGAATATGATGAGTCATGGTAACAACAAAAGTGCTTAGATAGCCATTAAAGTCAAGCAAATTTATTAAGAGCTTCCAATAACATTATTAGATTTCAAGTCGGGGATCCTCTATAACCACCTTCACATAAAACGGCCATTCTGCCTCACCCCAACATATGTAGGTGAATGTTATCACGATACCATAATCTCTACATAAAGCGGCCATGCCGCCTCACCCCAATATATACGGGTGGAGGTGTATCACGATACCATAATCTCTACATAAAGCGGCCATGCCGCCTCACCCCAATATATGCAGGTGGAGGTGTATCACAATACCACAATCTCTACACAAAGCGGTCCTGCCTCCTCACTCCAATATATGCAGGTGGAGGTGTATCACAATACCACAATCTCTACATAAATAGGCCATACCATCTCACCCCAATATATGCGGGTAGAGGTGTATCACAATACCATATTCTCTACACAAAGAGGCCATACTGCCTCGTCCCAATATATGCGGGTGGAGGTGTATCACAATACCACAATCTCTATACAAAACAGTCATGCCGCCTTACCCCAATATATGTGGTGGAGGTGTATCACAATACCACAATCTCTACACAAAGCGGCCTTGTCGCCTCACCCCAGTATATGCGGGTAGATGTGTATCACCATACCACAATCTCTACACATAGCATCTCTGCCACCTCACCCCAATATATGCGGGTGGAGGTGACTCACAATACCATATGTAAACTCAAAGCAGCATGATTAACATTACATTTAAGGTCGAAATTTCCCATATCATTGGAATACTTCATGTTCATGCTCATCATAGAGAAACACAACTCATTACATTAGCACATGCATAGTAAACCAATAAGTCTATTTCAATGGCACATGAGCCCAATTTCTTTTCTTAAGGTTCATCATCATTTAGCATAAGACATCTCCATTTCATCTCGTTATTCAATCACTTGACATCTTGAGGTCATTAGATAAGTTCATGACTCTAGGGGACTTAACATCGAAGTCATTTGCATTGATTATTTTAGAAGCATACATACTATGATTGAAACCATTGGGACATACAACGCCTCATAATTCTCGTCTTGGCAAGCGGCCACACTTCATGTTCATACTATCACTTACTTGTATTTGCCATGGGTGATCATAGAACATTAAGAGCATTTAAAACATTTAGGAACACCATAGCCTTTACTCATAGGAACATAGGAGCTTATAACACATTGGAAACAAAGTACAAATACGTTCATCTCATAACCTTTCACACCATATATCGCTTCACTTGTACGTTCAACCACGTACAACATCATTATTTCATTGGCACTCTTAGCCATACATATGATTCTTCTTTCATAGCACAATGGTCGTATTTCATATTCCACACTTTCATATATTTTCTTTCATAGATCATCATCATAAATATCAACATATAGAATATTCTGAAAATCGCAACTTTAGGTTCATTAGTAATGAAGTCTTTAAACACAATAGGTTTCTTTCCAAGAAATAGAGTAAAATGATTGGCAATCAAAGCACAAGTTAAGATCATAAATGAGTAACACCGTTTATTCTTGAAATACTTTTCCCCAAAAAGGGCAATACACAATTTCCACTCACGAATATATAAGAAAGCAAAACACATTGAAAATACTCACAAAGCATAACATTAGTTAAAACATCCACATATGAGCATGACTTGAGTACATAACCTTTTAGGCAAATCTATTTTCGAAGTCAATTTGGAATAGTTGAACCAAGACTAATTTCTTAACCTTTCTCACATTATTTTATTCCATTGGCACTGTTAGCCACAAGTATAACTTTCATTATCGGCATGGTGGCCACACTTTACCTATTCAACCCACTTCACTTACAAGCATCTTTATAGATTATCAACAACAAGGCATTTGAAATCATGGCTTTTATTAAACACACGAGTAATTAAGAGTCTTAAGCACATCGATATTTCTTACACAATTTATCATAATAGCCTTCATTCAAAACACGACTTGAAGTCATAACATCTTAACACACATCCCATACTTGAACACATTCTCGTATGATATCATAATATAACAAGAGCGTTTAGAACACATTTTGAACATATACCTTTCGACACAAAGATTATTCGGAATAGTCAATTTATAATGAATAACTCAGGACTTACAAGAACATCACGTGATTCAATTCTAGGGAAGAAGTTTAGCCAACATACCTTGATGGATCTCTTTAGTGATACTAAAACCTCCCACTACTCTTACACCTTCAATCTACATCAAAATAATTCAATTGGACCAATATTAGTAAACATTTATAGGTGTTTGGTCATTTTGGCATTTTATCAAACACCTAGAGTGTATAGCATTCAACTACCTCTAGTAATGGTGTTTCTTCATCCAACAATCCCTCATTCCCACCAACATGAGATACTATAACGTCCTTTGTACACTAACTACCTTCTTAGAACCATTATAATCATCAATGAACTCACATCCACCAAATTTTACTAATTAACTCATTACAAAATTTCTACAATACCCAATAATCTAGGTTAAGCACTAGTTGCTTTCAATCACCATCCCATAAGTTCCAATACTTAATTCATACTCATATTCCCACAATATATCTATACATGTAAGTCTAAGGGTGTAGAATTACCTTTTGGAAGAAATCTTGCAAAACCCTCCTTTGAGTTCTTGAAGAAATTTCTTGAAGATCTAAGTACTTTATGTGTAGATTTCATCAATACTAGTGTATAAATAATGGAATCTCACACCAAGATAATGGTGATTGCTTACCTTGAATAAGAGGTGAGTAGGTGGTCTTGAGAGAGTGGAGAAGAGCTCCAAAATTCGTCCAAATAAAATGTAGAAAATGAACCCTGAATTGGCTTTAAAAAGAGCTGGAGCTGGGGGAGCGTCTACTCTAGCGAAGTGTGCCTCACTTCGCTGTCCACCGCATGCAAGGAAATATAGGATCCACGTCTGGTCTGGCGAAGCGACTTCGCTTCACTGTCCGCCAAATTAACTGGGTGATCTGACTTTGGTAATTTGATCATAACTTTTAGTAGGAATGTCCAAATGGCAAATGGCTTGATGCGTTAGAAACTAGACTCGAAGGGATACACTCCACGGGCAAAATTCATTGGAAATATATTTATATTATGAGATATATACCCATTCAAAATCAAGTGTTGTGCAAATTTGGACATCTATTCCACTTAACATTTCCAACTCATTCCAAACAACTTCTTCCCACTTACAAACCTCCTTAATATGTTCCAAAACACTCTTCATATGTATTTCCAAGTCAAAATAATATGGTTCTATACCATATGTCTCCTTTAATACTCGAATACGTTATTCCCAAATACCGTTGGCACACTTTAAAAATCTTAT
The DNA here is from genome assembly GCF_000390325.3 of Nicotiana tomentosiformis. NCBI lineage: Eukaryota > Viridiplantae > Streptophyta > Magnoliopsida > Solanales > Solanaceae > Nicotiana > Nicotiana tomentosiformis. The sequence continues at coordinate 146,621,241 of NC_090812.1, read as the reverse complement.
ACCATTAGGAAATTTTAACGAGGCCTTACAAGGAGTCCTTCTCCACTCTAATCGAGGCAACCCTGGGATGGCTAAGGTCACCGTCTTGGCGTGACAATCCAATATAACATGATAAGGTGACAACAATCCATACCCAAGATAACATCAAAATGTACCATATCAAGAAGTTGAAGATCTATGCTAGTCTCAAGACTCCCAATAGTAATCACACACGAGTGATAGACACGATATACAACAATAGAATCTCCCACAAGCGTGGACACATACACATGAGCACTCAAAGAATCACGAGGCATAACTAGATATGAAGCAAAGTAGGATGACACGTAGGAATAAGTAGAGCCCGGATCAAATAGAACTGAAGCATCTTTATGGAAAACAGGAACAATACATGTGATAACGACGTCAGATGACTCGGCCTCAGGCCTAGCTAGGAAAGCATAACATCCTGATGCTGAAGCTAAAGCTGACCCGAACGGGCCGGATAACCACGGTGATAACTCTGAATCGGAGGCGCACTGATAGGAGTTGATGGTGCATTGTAGGCTGGCTGCCCATAATGAGGCGCATAAGGACCACGACTCCTTGAAGCACTGTGAGATGCCTGAAGCGCTGACTGAAATGGCCTGGGAAGGTGGCCTCTACCAAAAGTACCCCTACCTCTAGATGACGCACCACTAAAACTACCGGAATAACGAGGCCTCTTATCAGACACTGCCCCCTCTCCTGAGCACGAACCATCTTGATCCGTTTGGCAATATCTACCGCCCTCTGAAAAATAATATCATCTCTAGTCTCCTTGGACATATGTAGCCTGATAGTGAAAGTAGGCCCATTAATGAATCTCCTCACTCTCTCCCTCTCAGTAGGAAGCAAGATAATGACATGGCGAGCTAGGTCCACAAATCTGGTCTCGTATTGGGTAACAGTCATACTGCCCTGTTGAAGACGTTCAAATTGCCTGCGGTAATCCTCTCTCAGAGTGACATGGATGAACTTCTCTAGAAATAGCTGTGAGAAATGATCCCAAGTAAGTACAAGCGAACCAGCTGGTCTAGTCAACATATAATATTTCTACCACCTCTTAGCGGACCCAGTCATATGAAACAATGCAAAATCGACCCCATTGGTCTCAACTATGCCCATGTTACGCAGCACCTCATGACAACGGTCTAGATAATCCTGTGGGTCCTCAAAAGGTGAACCACTAAAATGAACATGAAAGAGCTTGGTAAACTTATCCAACCTTAACAAAGCCTCAGAAGATATAGCGGGCCTATCATTGGCATGTGTCGTAATAACTTGTTGTACCACCCCAACTGACGGGGCAGCTGGGGTCTGATACTGGGGAGCCGGCTGCTCCAGAGTGTGAGTAGCGGGAGTTTGTGCTCCTCCTCCAGCCCCAGAGATGGATGGTGCCACCGGGAATGTACCGGTCTAGGCCACACTCTCTATAAGGCCTACCAAACAGACTAGAGCATCCTAAAGCACTATAGTGGCTATGAACACCTCCGGGGACCTGAGTTGGTCCGATGGGTATAGTTTGAGCTAGAACCTCCTTCTCGTGATCAATCTGAGGCTCCACTGTAGGTGCTGCTGCTCGAGCTCTACGCTGAGCTTTGGCTCTGCCTCGACCTCTGCCCCTGATAGCAGCTGCCACAGAGGGCTCCGACTAGTGTCCAACTGTAAATGCAATATGTGTTCTCGCCATCTGCGAGAGAACAAGAATAGAATAGTTGAATCATCAATGATAGAATAAAATCGCACGATAGAGAAAGAAAGAAGTGGAATTTTTCCTAAACTCCATATCCTCTGGAAGATAAGTACATACGTCTCCGTACTGATCCTCCAGACTCTACTAAGCTTTTTTGTGACTCGTGAGACCTAGACAACCTAGTGCTCTGATAGCAACTTATCACGATCCATAATTCCCACCCTCTGGATCGTAATGACGCCTAACATTTCACTTGCTAGGCAAGCCAACGTTAGAATAGTTTTTAGCCATTTTTAACAATTCAAATTAATTGATACTCAGTAAACTGAATAAATTGAAATAGAGTGAGAAAGACCATAACAACCGCAATATCTAGATACAATCTCAGAACTGGTGTCACAAGTGCACGAGCGACTAGAGTAATACAGATAATGGTCTGAATAAAAGTAAAACTTTCTGAAATGAAATAAACAACTAGGATAAGGTAGAAGGGGACTTCAGGGCTACTAACGCCGAGAAGTTGTCCCTCAAGTCTCCGTCAGGCAATCAATCTGAGTAATCTATTGACCGCCGCTAGGACCGACTCCAAAATCTACACAAGAAGTGCAGAGTGTAGTATGAGTACAACCAACCGTATGTACTCTGTAAGTGTCGAGCCTAACCTCGAGAAGTAGTGACGAGGCAAAGGCGGGTCACCTACAATAGCATATACGCATAATAATAATAATAATAATAATAATAATAATAATAATATAATAATAATAATAATAATATGAAAGAAACACAAGAAAAGTAAGGCAATTAACTTATGAAAATAAACTCAATCCTCGAAATCAGTAAAATAAGAAATATCAGTCCTTAGAATCTCGTACGAAAAAACTGAAAGAAAACTGTCACGACCCAAAATTCCACCACAAGCGTCGTGATGGCACCTAGTCTCTAAGACTAGGTAAGCCGATTTCAATTACCTTTTGAAGCCATTTTTTTTAAAACTAGCATCGGAAATAATTACGATATACAACCTCCCAAGACTGGTAGTACCGAGTCACGAACTCTAACTGAATACATAGAATGATCACGAGCACCAAATATACAATATTGTTTGATTACAAATTAACAGTTTAATGAAATGAAAAGATTTCAAGGGACTACGATAGCCAAACAGCTCTACCTTGAATCCTTACGATCCCGCTTTACCTCTACTCAAGTCCGATATCTCTAATACCTAGCTCTGCACAAAAAATGTGCAGAAGTGTAGTATGAGTACACCACGGTCGGTACCCAGTAAGTATCAAGACTAACTTCAATGGAGTAGAGACGAGGTACAGTCAAGACACTCACTAGTCTAATAACTTGTGCAATATAATATACAAAATACTATTAAACATATAGCAATAAGGGTAGGATAAAACAACCAGTGGTATGCGCAGCAAGTCAACAAGAATATCACAAATATCACTCAACAATTAATAAATACATGTACGCCCAATTAATTCAAGTTTTTTCAAATAAATATCATTCACATATAATTCTTCCAAATAACTCTCTTTTAAATGTAGTTTACTCAAATAATTATTTTTTAAATATAATTCTTTCAATAAATCTTTTCAAATATAATTTACTCAAATAAATATCTTTCAAATACAATTATTTCATATAATTCTTTTTGAATAAAACTACTTTCAAATAAATATTTTGAATATAATTCTTTCAATTAAAAAGTCACCACGTGACACCTAATTTTATAATCATAAAAATACGGGTCTCAACCCATTTTTATATTTTTCGTAAACACGGGTCTCATCCCATTTTCATTTTTCCACGGCACCTCATGCCCATAATTAAATCATCATATTTCTCCGGCACCTCATGCCCTCATTTCAAATCACAACTGCACGGACAATTCACGTGCCAATTATCATTATCATTTCATCACAGCACATTGTGCCCACATTTCATATCACAACTGCACGGACAATTCACGTGTCAAATATCCTCATTATTTACTCACGGCACCTTGTGCCCACATTTTATTTTATAATTCGCCTGGCAATAACCACAGGCTCTCAATTTCAACATAAATCAAATTGTTATCAATTTACCAATAACAAGACAAATTGCACAAGGTATAAAAGTAAACACAAGAAAATCACAACATCACATGAAACTTATCAACACCACAACCCCACATCATCACATATCGTCCCTGACAATAGCCACCCTTATAGCTCCTATTGCCACCCTTATCGCTCCTATTGCCACCCTTATCGCTGCGCCCAGACAATACCAATAGCCACCATTATTGCTCATATTGCCACCCTTATCTCTCTTATAGCCACCCTTATCGCTCCGCCCAGATAATATTCCAACAAATACAATAGTGAAATGTCACCCTTATAACCACATACTATCAACGGTGAAATGCCACCCTTATCTCCCCAAAATAACAACTCATACAACACAACAATTTATACGGAAAATTATCACAGCAACATAATAAAATTAATTCATATCACAATTTGCCCAATGACCACAACCAAATTCCAAAGATATAACAAAATTAATTAATTTCACAACAAATAGCCCAAGGCTCCACATAATGTATATAACACCCAAAAATAATCAATAGAGATAGAAGTTACTCAACATAAAGCAAAATCTTCATTAAATTCAAATTTTCGATAATTATATAAACACCTCTTCTTAAGCTCATTTAATTAATTATTTGCAGAGAAAAAAATCATATTGGAATTAATTTCCAAAAAATATTAAACCAACAATACTCATGAAATTTCATAAATATTTAAAGTAACATCTCATCATATTATCATATAAAAACAAATTCAACAATAAAGATTTAGGCATGGCAAACACATGATTTAAAAATTTCCCACAATTTTCCAATTTACTACACAATAATCCCTAAGACTTTAATTCAATGAACTTTTGGACGTATAATCCCAAGTACGTACTCGTCACCTCGCGTACACGGCTTTTTACAATTCACAAATGGCACATAAGATTAAATGCCTAAGCGGTAATTCTCCCACTCGAGGTTAATCAAGACACTTAGCTTTTTGAAATTATGTTGATATTCCAAAATCGTCTTCTTGCTTGAATTGACCTCCGGACCGTTCAAATCTAACCAAATTAATTGTATAACTTCATTAAAATTCATCGAAAATAATTCTGGATAATAATACGTCGACTTAAAACTTTATTCCAAAAAGTCAACAAAAGTCAACGCGGGGTTCGCCCCTCAGAACTTGACATAATTTTCATGAAATCCGAACACCCATTCCGATATGAGTTCAACCATACCAATTATATCGAATTCCAATAACAACTCGACCTCCAAATCTTATGAATATAATCATGGATTCATGAAATATAATCACTTTAGGATATAGAACACTTACCCCAACCAAACTTGTGAAACATCCCTCCATAATCGCCCAAATCCGAGCTCCAAAAATCCAAAAACGAAAATGGCAAAATGACCAATTTTTGATCCTTAACATTCTCCCCAGATTCGTACCTGCGGTTAATGTTCACGCACCTGCGGTTACTGTTCATGCATATGCGGTCACTGTTCATGCACTTGTGGTACTGTTCACACACATGTGGTACTGTTCATGCACCTGCGAAAAAAATAGCAGCTGCCCAGAAATTCCAGCAGCTTTTCTTCAAGTCCGAATTGATCTGCTAACCTTCTGAAATCCACCCGAGGCCCTCGGAACCTTAACCAAATATACCAACATATCCCAAAATACAATACGAACTTAGTCGAGACTTCAAACCACATCAAACAATGTCAAAATTACGAATCGTGCATCAAATCGAATTATAAGTTTTCAAATCTTCCAACTTCTATATTTTGCGCCGAAACGTATCAAATCAATCCGGAATGACTTCAAATTTTGCACACAAGTCATAATTGACTTAATGGAGCTATTCCCATTTCCGGAATCGAAATCCGACCTCGTTATCAAAAATTTACCCTTCGGTTAGACTTTTCCAAAATTTTATATTTTTTAACTTTCGCCAAAATGTGTCGAATTGTCCTACGGACTTCCAAATCCAAATCCGAACATACGCCTAAGTCCGAAATCATCATATAAAGATATTGCCATCCTTGAAATTCTATTTCAGGGTCATTTGCTTAAAAGTCAACTCTATGGTCAAACTTTTCAAAAATTTAACTTTCAGCATTTCAAGCTTAATTTCACTACGGGCCTCCAAATAATTTTCCGGACACGCTCTTAAGTCCAAAATAACCATACGGAGCTATTGACATCATCAAAATTCCATTCCGGAGTCGTTTGCTCAAAAGTCAACTCTCCGCTCAACTTTTTCCATTTAAGCTTCAAATTAAGGATTGTTCTTTTATTTTAAATCCGAATCTTTAGTAAATCAAACTCGACCACACCCGCAGTTATAATTGTAATAACCCGACTGGTCATTTTGAGTATTACAACCTTGCTTCCCCCTTTACTGCTCAAATTATACTTTACAATTATTGTGTGAATTGCCGGGGTAATTGGTTCGGGTCCGGTAATATTTTGGAATGAATTGGAACACTTAGTTCCAAGGTTTAAAGCTTAAGTTAAAATAGTGATCGGATGTCAACTTATGTGTAAACGATCTCTAAATTTAATTCTGATGATTCAAATAGCTCCGTATGATGATTTTGGACTTAGGTACATGTCCGAAAAATTATTTGGAGGTCCGTAGTGGAATTTGGCTTGAATTGCCGAAAGTTAAATTTTTTGGAAGTTTGACCGGGGGTTGACCTTTTGATATCGGGGTCGGAATCTGATTCTGGAAATTGAAATAGGTCCGTAATGTGAAATGTGACTTCTGTGCAAAATTTGAGGTCAATCGGACGTGATTTGATGTATTTCAACGTAAGTTATAGAATTTGAAGTTTCAAGGTTTAATGATTTCGGATTGAGGTGTAATTCGTCGTTTCGATATTGGTAGGTGTGATTTGAGGCCTCGAGTAGGTCTGTGTTATGTTATGGGACTTGTTGATACAATTGGTTGAGGTCCCGGGGGCCTCGAGTGTGTTTCGGTCGGTTAACGGATCAAATTTGGACTTAAGGAAATGCTGCCTATTTGTGTGATCGCACCTGCGAAGATTTTGATCGCATGTGCGAAGCCGCATGTGCATGAAATAAGCCACAGAAGCGGCCAAGAGTGAGACTGGGCAGTGCTCGTAGGTGCGAGAAATTTGCCGCATCTGCGAGGCCCCAAGTGCGAAGGGGAATGCGCATATCCGAGCCCGCAGATGCGAGAAAAGGGACGCAAATGCGAGGTTTTGGGAGGCTGGTTGTTTTTCGCAGGCGCGCATTTTTGTCCGCAAATGCGGATGCGCAGGTGCGAGCCCAGGCACCGTAGGTGCGGAAATGCCTGGGCAGTGTTTAAAAACGAGGGTTCCGAGATTTTTCTCATTTTGGACATTTTGGAGCTCGGTTTGGGCGATTTTGGAGAGGAAATTTTCCACACAACTTGGGGTAAGTGTTCTTAAATCCCTTGCGATTATATTCCATGAATTCATCTTCGTTTTTGGTGTAAGATTATTGAATCTTCAAGAGAAATAGAAGGAAATTTCTATAATGTCACAAAACGAATTTTTCAAGTTTAAATACCGATTTGGAGTCGGATTTGAGTGAAATTAGTATGGTTGAACTTGTAATTGGATGGGTTGTCATATTTTGTGAGTTTCGTAGGATTTCGAGATGTGGGCCTCATGGGTGATTTTTGGGGAGTAATTTCAGATTTTGTGGAAATATTAGCATTTTGATATGGAATTAATTCCTATGAATTGTGTGGACTGAATCAAATTAATTGTGGTAGATTCGAGTCGTTCGGGAGTTGATACGCGCATAATGGGATTTCTGGAGCATTGTTTAGCTTGCTCGACATTGGATTCGGCTTGTTCGAGGTAAGTAACTCTTCTAATCTTGGAGTTGAGGGTATGAACCTTGAATATATGTATTTTGTGAATTGTTGGGAGGTGACGCACATGCTAGGTGATGGGCGTGTGGGCGTGCACTATAGAAATTGTGACATAACTGTTATATGGAATTTTATAGTTAAATAACCTTGGCATTTTTCATGCGGTTTTATGTGTTAAAGAAATTGAGCTGAAAAACATATTAAAAAAATCATGTTGAGTCTATGTGCCAGTATTTTTGGGACCCACAGAGGTCATATTGCTGTGAATTATTGTGTTAAATTGAAAATTCATACTCAGTCATATTCATTTCATTGCATATCATAACTCAGTTTTATGACTCTATTTTGATGCATATAAATGTTTTGGGTCGAATGCCCTATTTTACTGAAATGCCCGAGTGGCTTGATTTGTGAGGATGAGTGTGGATCGTGGCTGCCCGCCTGCAACATACTTTATGTCTGAGTGAGGCCGAGGGCCTGATTTGTGAGGATGAGTGTGGATCGGGGCTGCCCGCCTGCAACATACTTTATTATTATGGCACGTGAGTTGTCCATGCAGATTATAGCGCTTGGGCTGAAGGACCCCCTCCGGAGTCTGTACACCTCCCCCAGTGAGCGCAGGTACCTAATGAGTGCGAGTGCTGAGTGACTGGGAGGCATGAGTGATTGTGAGGTATGCCCGAGTGGCAAGAGTGATTGTGAGGTATGCCCGAGTGGCAAGAGTGATTGTGAGGTATGCCAGAGTGGCACGAGTGACTGTGTGGTTGCCCGAGGGGATGTATATGAGTGATGTTCTGCCCGAGGGGATGTTTATGATTTTATCACTGAATTGCATCGCATTGGCATGCACACATGACATACAGGTAAGAGATGTATTTTTCCTCATGTTGTACAACATCACATCATTCATGATTTCTCACATATTTTTTTAACAGATGGGCATAGTGATGCGATTGTTTTACACGGGTTATCCGGAAGGAAAATGAAATATATTATTTATTATTGAGAATATTTTTGGAGAAATTTATGTTTTCGAACTATTTATATTATTGAAAACTTCGGCAAACGATTTGGGTTTTCACTGAGATATTTGAAAGGAAGAAGTATAATTTTTGAAATCATTATTTGGCTGAGTATTTTATCCCTGAGTTACTTCTGGTACTGTTTGCTTTATGTTGTTATGGATTGTTGTGGACTATTGGTTTTGGACCCGACTTGGTGGAAGCTCATCACTACTTTCAACCTACGGCTAGGTTTGTTACTTACTAAGTACATGGGGTCGGTTGTACTGATACTACACTTCCACATATTGCGTGCAGATGTTGGCTGTTGTTGTTGCTGTGCTCGATGGTTGCAGGACTTGAAGGTGTACCTGCATTTCTGTTGTAGCTGCCTTTTGTTCAGGGTAGCCTTAGATTTATAAAAGCTCTGTTTATGTATTATTCAAACAGACTATGTATTTATTTCATTTCCGCTTTGTATACTCTATTCTTAGAAGCTCATGATTTGTACTACCAGTTCTTGGGGAATGTATAAGGTTAAGATAATTATTTACTTAAATTCCTTTAATAATTGTTATTGGAATTGGATAGTTGAAAGTTGGCTTACCTAGCGGGTTGGGTTAGGTGCCATCACGACTAGTTGGATTTTGGGTCGTGACAATAATACATATTGCGAAGCTGCTCGAGACCTTAAGTCACTGAACGAGGCGTAAATTCTTAAAATGACAAGTCGGGTCGTTACATTCTCCACCCCTTAAACAAACGTTCGTCCTCGAACGTTCTAAGAATTATTCTGAGGTTACCAAATTGATGATTTTACTTTTACACATATACTCACGGTTGATTCCACGCTACCACATTTGAGATAAGCGTGATAACATCATCTCATTTGAGTTTATTTCTTTTATCCATATTTCTAAGCTTTAAGATCAATTCCTTACACTCCAAACATTTTAAAAGGTCTGATTTTTACAACAACACATAGTATTAGTCTTAACTGGCTATAGCAACTCGTGTCTACGCACACATCAATTTTCTTGATAGTGTTGAAGTACTTCAAATATTTTCTAGGGTGTTACATTCTCCCCCGCTTAGGATCATTCGCCCTCAAACACATAAAATAACTTATCTCTTTCTTTGCAAATCTCAATCCTCCAAATTTTACTAACTCCCAAAATTTTCAGAAATTTCGGCAGAGTCTCCCTAGTAATTGGGCATATTCACCTGCTAGAGTAACACCAAAACAACTCCTAACAACACATCCACAACCCAACACAATACCACAAGGTATATATCAATAACACCAATCCCAGTATTACAAGCACTGCATTATCATAATGATATCAGGACATGAAGCACATCATATGTATGCTCATCACCACATCTCTGGTCTTACAAGCTGTTCATTATTAATTCCAACATCATCAATTAATCTCATATTAACCACCACCTCATTTCGAATTTTTACAACGCTGACAATAGAATGTGAGGCATGAAGACCTCATGATTACTTACTCGGATTAATGAGTCACATTTAACGCCACCTGGGCACTCATCTTATAGGTTAAAACTCAATGTTTACAACACGAAAATAGCTGAATATGAACAGAAAAATATATAAGAATTATCAAATAAGCCTAACAAGCATGACTCCCTATTAATACTATTGTACAATTAAATTTCACAAAGGAAAAATTTTTGAACTCATAAATATTTTACCACAAGGACCTCGTCCTTACATAACTTCCACCGCGGCTTGCATCCCAGTTTAAATATTTCACATCATGTAAAAATACGAGGATCTCTTCCTTAACTCCGAATCACAAGTATGTTGCACATTGTGCCAACTGAAATTTTCAGTTTCCTTTCTTTCTTTCTTTTCGATATATTTCATAAATAATTTTCACAACATATAATGAACTCTCATACCGGTAGGGTATATAATTCATAAAAATTGGAATCAATTATTTCGAAACACATTAAATCTGTTGTAATGAATAATAAAAATTACTTTTGGGCTTATAGCCCTCAATGGTGTACCAAAAATAAAATGACATACACGGGCTCACATCTTTAAATCTCCTCATAGGGATAAACATATAAGTGGGTCACAAATTTACGAAGCTCACCCATAAGTGGAGCATAATAGGAGGACTCACCTCAATATTCAGAACCGAATCAAATTAAGGAAAATATCCTTTTATAATAAAATTAAGATCGTACCTGTAACAACACCATTTCGTGTATTGGCCTCAGCCAAAACATAGCGATTTATCAACGGGTCGGGCCTCCACCTCTTAGGCGCCCACTACCCGCATGTACTCCACCTCTAGCTAACTGTGCACGTGGAGTATCAGCTGGAATAAAAGCTTGTAGCTTGAGTGTTCTGATGAAATCCACCCCTCCCAAGTTTGGGACAATCTCTCATGATGTGCCTAGTATCACCACACTCATAACAACCCCTATGAGGTCGCGACTGCTCGTACTGAGTCTGTGCCGAATAACTGGAATCACCACTATAAGAATCTCGTGTTGGTGGTGCACTATAAACTGGATAACCCCGAGTAATCTGATGTGCGGACTGAGCTGACCGGCTGCTCGAGCCTCCGCTATAATGGGTTCTAGTTGAAGAGTAAAATCCACTGAACCCTCCAGATCTTCGAGACCTTTTGACCTCCTTAGACTCCCTTTCCTCGCCTAAAACATCCTCAAACTTCCTTGCAATCTTCACTACTTTGTTGAAATGGAGCATCAATTTGCAACTCTCGAGCCATACATATTTTAATATAATAATCGAGCCCATCAATGAATCTGCGGTCCCGTTCTCTGATTGTAGGAACTAATATAGGTGCATGACGGGCTAACTCACTGAACCTGATAGCATATTCTGACATTGTCATAGTGCCCTAACGCAACCGTTCAAACTTCATGCGCCACGCATATCGGAGTGTATGAGGAACAAACTCTTTCAAAAACATTTCCGAAAATTGAGTCCAAGTTAGTGGTGTTGCATCGGCTGATCTACCTTCTTCATAGATTTGCCACCACCGATACGCTGCGCGTGACAGTTGAAATGTAGTAAAGGCAACTCCGCTCACTTACACAATACCCATGGTACGGAGAATACAGTGACAATTTTCCAGAAATCCTTGGGCATCCTCTGTAGCCGTGCCACTGAAAGTTGGTGGATCATATTTTTTAAACCTTTCAAGTCTCTTTTGTTCTTCTTTTGATGCCTCAGGCCTGACCTCAGGCCGAAATGGAATAATAGGTTGTATCGGTACTACACTCGGACCTTGACCAACGTGAACCTACTGCTCTGGAGTTGTGGTAAGTGTCTGAGCTACTCCCCCAATCTGCGAAATATTTGGTGCAACAAAGCTCAATCCCACATGAGTTAATGTACCAAACATACTCATGAACTGTGCTAAGATCTCCTGAAGTCTGGGGTAACAATAGGTGCTTCTGGTACCTGTCCCCCAACTGGAGCTACTAGTGGCTCCTCAACTGTCGTTCTGACAGGTGCTCTAGTCACAATACGTGCTCTTCCTCGACCTCTATCTCGGCCTCTATCTCCATCCCAGCCTCATGCAGCCCTAGCAGTATGTGCGGATGCATGCTCAGCTAACCCAGTCGCACGTGTCCTCATTATCTGTGAGAGAATGGAGATACAAAGGTTCAAATTCCAAATTCAACGAATTCCGCATGACAAGAATGAAAGAAATGGAAATTTCCTAACAGTTATGTAGCCTCTCGAAGATAAGTACAGAAATATCTGTACCTATCCACAAGACTCTACTAGACTCGTTCGTGACTCGTAGAACCTATGAACCTAGAGCTCTGATACCAACTTGTCACGACCCAAAATCCCAGCACATGCATCGTGATGGCACCTAGTCTCTAAGACTAGGTAAGCCGATTTCAATTACCTTTTGAAGCCATTTTTTTAAAACTAACATCGAAAATAATTACGATATACAACCTCCCAAGACTGGTAGTACCGAGTCACGAACTCTAACTGAATACATGGAATGATCACGAGGACCAAATATACAATATTGTTTGATTACAAATTAACAGTACAATGAAATGAAAAGATTCCAAGGGACTGCGATAGCCAAACAACTCTACCTTGAATCCTTTCGATCCCGCTTTAACTCTACTCAAATCCGATATCTCTAATACCTGGCTCTGCACAAAAATGTGCAGAAGTATAGTATGAGTACACCACAGTCGGTACCCAGTAAGTATCAAGACTAACTTCAATGGAGTAGAGACGAGGTACATTCAAGACACTCACTAGTCTAATAACCTGTGCAATATAATATACAAAATATTAGGAAACATATAGCAATAAGGGTAGGATAAAACAACCAGTGGTATGCGCAGCAAGACAACAAGAATACCACAAATATCACACAACAATTAATAAATACATGTACGCCCAATTAATTTAAGTTTTTTCAAATAAATATCATTCACGTATAATTCTTCCAAATAATTATTTTTTAAATATAATTCTTTCAATAAATCTTTTCAAATATAATTTCCTCAAATAAATATCTTTCAAATACAATTCTTTCATATAATTCTTTTTGAATAAAACTCCTTCCAAATAAATATTTTGAATATAATTCTTTCAATTAAAAAGTTACCATGTGACACCTCATTTCATAATCATAAAAATACGGGTCTCAGCCTATTTTCATATTTTTCGTAAACACGGGTCTCAGTATATTTTCATATTCCCACGACACCTCGTGCCCATAATTAAATCATCATATTTTTCCGGCACCTCGTGCCCTCATTTCATATCACAACTGCACGGACAATTCACGTTCCAATTGTCATTATTATTTCATCACAGCACCTCGTGCCCATATTTTATATCACAACTGCACGGACAATTCACGTGCCAAATATCCTCATTATTTACTCACGACACCTCGTGCCCACATTTTATTTTATAATCCGCTTGGCAATAGCCACGGGCTCTCAATTTCAACATAAATCAGATTGTTATCAATTTACCAACAACAAGACAAATTGCACAAGGTATAAAAGTAAACACAAGAAAATCACAACATCACATGAAAATTATCAACACCTCAACCCCACATCATCACATATCGTCCCTGACAATAGCCACCCTTATCGCTCCTATTGCCACCCTTATCACTCATATAGCCACCATTATCGCTCCGCCCAGACAATACCAATAGCCACACTTATCACTCATATTGCCACCATTATTGCTCCTATAGCCACCCTTTTCGCTTCTATTGCCACCCTTATCGCTCCTATAGCCACCCTTATCGCTCCGCCCATACAATATTCCAACACACACAACAGTGAAATGGCACCCTTATAACCACATAATATCAACGGTGAAATACCACCCTTATCTCCCCAAAATAACAACTCACGCAACACAATAATTTACACGGGAAATTATCACAACAACATAATAAAATTAATTCATATCACAATTTATCCAATAGCCACAACCAAATTCCAAAGATATAACAAAATCAATTAATTTCACAACAAATAGCCCAAGGCTCCACACAATGTATATAACACCCAAAAACAATCAATAGAGATAGAAATTACTCAACATAAAGCAAAGTCTTCATTAAATTCAAAATTTCGATAATTATATAAACACCTCTTCTTAAGATCATTTAATTAATTATTTGCAGAGAAAATTCATATTGGAATTAATTTCCAAAAAATATTAAACCAACAATACTCACGAAATTTCATAGATATTTAAACTAACAATCACATCAAATTATCATATAAAAACAAATTCAACAATAAGGATTTAGGCATGGCAAACAGATGATTTAATAATTTTCTAATTTACTACACAATAATGCCTAAGACTTTAGTTCAATGAATTTTTGCACGTATAATCCCGAGTACGTACTCGTCACCTCGCGTAGATGGCTTTTTACATTTCATAAATGGCACATAAGACTCAATGCCTAAGGGGTAATTTCCCCACTCGAGATTAAGCAAGACACTTACTTTTTTGAAGTTATGCCGATATTCCAAAATCGTCTTCTTGCTTGAATTGACCTCCGGACCGCTCAAATCTAACCAAATTAATTGTATAACTTCATTAAAATTCATCGGAAACAATTCTGGATAATAATACGTCGACTTAAAAGTTTATTCCAAAAAGTCAATAAAAGTCAATGCTGGGATTGCTCCTCGGAACCCGACATAATTTTTATGAAATTCGAACACCCATTCCGATACGAGTTCAACCATACCAATTATATCGAATTGCAATACCAACTCGACCTCCAAATCTTAAATTTTCGTTTTAGGAAGATTTTATAAAAATCTTGATTTCTTCCATTTAAATTCGAATTAAATGATGAATATAATCATGTATTAATGAAATATAAACACCTTAGGATATAGAACACTTACCCAACCAAACTTGTGAAAACTCCCTCCAGAATCGCCCAAATCCGAGCTTCAAAAATCCAAAAACGAAAATGGCAAAATGACTAATTTTTGGTCCTTAACATTCTGCCTAGATTCGCATCTGCGGTTACTGTTCACGCACATGCGGTTACTGTTCACGGACATGCGAAAAAAACAGCAGCTGCCCAGAAATTCCAGCAGCTTTTCTTCAAGTCCGAATTGATCCGTTAACCTTCCGAAATCCACCTGAGGCCCTCGGAACCTCAACCAAATATACCAAAATCTCCCATAATACAATACAAACTTAGTCGAGGCTTCAAACCACGTCAAACAATATCGCAATTACGAATCGTGCATCGAATCGTATTATAAGTTTTCAAATCTTCCAACTTCTATATTTTCCGCCGAAACGTATCAAATCAATCCGGAATGACTTCAAAATTTGCACACAAGTCATAATTTACTTAATGGAGCTATTCCCATTTCCGGAACCGATATCCGACCTCGTTATCAAAAATTTACCTTTCGGTCAGACTTTTTCAAAATCTTATATTTTCCAACTTTTGCCAAAATATGTCGAATTATCCTACGGACTTCCAAATCCAAATCCGAACATACGCCTAAGTCCGAAATCATCATATGAAGCTATTTCCATCCTCGAAATTCTATTCTGGGGTTGTTTTCTCAAAAGTCAACTCTCCGCGGGTCAAAATAAATATTGCGAAGCTGCTCGAGACCTTAAGTCACTGAACGGGGCATAAACGAAAGTCGGGTCGTTACACTAACACAATGCACAATGAATATAAAATAGGCAATATGTTGCGGCACGCAACCCAATCCCATCGTACAAACACAATCCTCCCTTATTTAACCATATCAATATCAAGGATAACATGTAAAATTCGTTGCGGCGCGCAACCTAATACCATCATATAATCAGAATCAATATTATAATCCTCCCTTATTTCACCATATGAAAATCACATGTAAAATACGTTGCGACGTGCAACTTGATCCCACCATATCATTATCAATCCTCCCGTATTCCACCCGTTGCGGCGTGCAACCCGATCCGTAAATAAAATCAATAAATGAAAGCAATTCAACAACTCAATTCTCAAAAATCTCTATGATTACAGAATATGAAAACAAGCCATAAATGGGCCTCGTACCAAATCAATGAATGCTACAATTACTACAAGGCAACAAGTGAAGTCAAGTATATGACAATTAAAGTGTACAAGTAAGGCAATTAAGGCAAGTGGCAATTAATCATGAAAGCATGGGAGAAACGAACATATTAATATGAGGGAAATAAGTGACAAGTAGCAAGTTAAGGCATAGGAAGAAATTAAAGCATGTAACAGTTAAGACATGAAATAATTAATGAAGCACGTGAAAGCATGGAAACAAGTATTTTGACGGCATACATACACTCTTCACCTCACATATACGCCGCTACACATGTAATTCACATAGAATATAGCTCAAGGGTTCCTATTCCCTCAAATCAAGGTTAGACCCAACACGTACCTTGCTCTATAAGCAAATCATAGCTCAACCGGTGCATTTACTCTAAAATTCACCTCTGAACCAACCGAATCTAACCAAAACCGACTTAATATGAACAAACAATGCTAGGGAAATAAATTACAATATATAAAATTATGATCTTTATACTTTTCCCAAAAAGTCAACAAAAATCAACCCCCGAAGCCGGATTATGTGATTAGTTTCGACTTTTCAGACCCCGGATCCCGATCAAAACCCGAGATTCAGACCAAAACCCATTGGTCTAAATCTCAATTTTATAAAACCCCAAAATTCTTTCCAAATTCCTAATTTTCTACCATGAAAGAACATAGATTAAGGTTAGAAATCAATGGGTGTTGAAATTTCTCTTCAAAATTGCCTCTAGGCCGAGCTCTAATGTGAAGATAGTAAAAAATGGGTGAAATCTCGTATTTGGGATATTTAGTACACTGGGCGTCAGGTGTTCATCGCGTTCGCGAGACACCTGACACGTTCGCGAATGACACTGCCCAGTTGGCCATCACGACCGCGACAAACTCTATGCGTTCGCGTAGGCTTAGCCTACCTCGCCTTCGCATTCGCGAGCCTGGGCTTGCGTTTGCGTAAAGTAAGAGTTCCATCCCCAACCCCTGCTTCCTATCACTACGCATTCTCAAAGGAGTGGCCGCGTTCGCGAAGGGCAGACCCCCCACTGCTCCGCGTTCGCGACCAACTCCTCCCGTTCACGATGAGAAAATTCCTCCCCAGCTCAGATTGCTCTTCCCGATCATGGGAGTATCTTTGCGATCGCAAAGAAGAGCACACTAGATGACAATAGTAGCCCAAAACCAGCAAATGCTTTAAGTTCAAATGGTTTGTAGCCTATCCGAAACTTACCCGAGCCTTTCAGGCTCCAAGCCAAGCATGAAAATAAGTGTAATAACATCATATGAACTTGCTCGCGCAATCAAAACATCAAAATATCACCTAGAACCATGAATTAGACACCAAAACGAAGGAAAATTTCAAAGGAACTATAGAACTTTCAACTTTTCAATCATGCGTCCGAATTACGTCAAATCAACTCTGTTTTGCACCAAATTTTTTGTAGACAAGTCATAAATACTGAAATGAACCTATACCAAGTTCCAGAACTGAAATCCAAATCCGGTATCAACAAAGTCAACCTACGGTCAAGCTTAAGAATTCTTTAAACCTTTAAATTGCTAGTTTTCAACAAATTTCGTTAATTCAAGATAGAGACTTCCGAATTCGATTCCGGATATACGCCCAAGTCCCAAATTATGATACGGACATATCGGGGCCATAAAAATACTGATCCGGGTCCTTTACACAAAACGTTGATTGTAGTCGACTCAAATGAGTTTTAATGCACGATTTCATATTTTTATCAGTTTTTCACATAAAGATCTTCTGAAAAATACATGGACTGTGCACACAAATCAAGGAAGGCTAAACAGAGCTATTTGAGGTCTCGAAGCACATAAATGAAGGATAAACTGAAAATGACTTATCGGGTCATCACAAAAGACATGAGTACCTATAAAAGTTAAAATATTTACCATGCTCTACCATAAAAGAATTCTACCCATTAAATAATTACAATCTCCTTCCCATTTAATAAACAGACGAGTATCTCAAAATAACTATCCACACTAATGCCCTATCTATAAAAATGGAAAAGCTGCTCAAATTTGGCAGAATTTCACAAAAATTAGCGCACAAAATTGAGATTCCACCAGCATCAAAAAATCGTTGTTGAAGACTTGAAGATCGCAAGACTGAAAAAACATAGCGAAGATGCTGATGTGAGTTTCAAATTCGACTGTTTCTCCTTAAATTTTGTAGAAGTACCAATATGTTCGAATCATAGCAACTGATTTGACTTTTGAAGATGCTGAAACTTTTGATGCTCAAATTCGCATCGTGTTGTTCAGATTTTGATTTTGCAATGCTCAAATTTCTGAATTTTTAATTGAAAATTTTGTTCTCAGTTTGGAGATCTAGAGATCTGGAGGTTTGAATCATAATAGCTGATTTGAGTTTGAAAAATCTTCTGTTGAAATTCAGTATTTGATATTAACACTATTGAAATTTGCACTGTCGAGATTCAATTTTGGACATAAAAGTAATTGTAACTTCAAAATCTATATAATCATGGAAAATATACCAATTTTGTTGCAACATAGTGGAGAATGGGATGATAAATATAGTTTCATAAACTTTCATGTTGATGCAATTCTAATAAAGACATGTTGGAAATTTGAACAACTTCTAATAGAGATTGCAAAGCAACTGCAAAAGGGCAGTAACACAATAATTATTCAGTATGCTATCGCTCAAGGATATCCGCCAATTATAATTTGCAGTGATACGAATGTTAGTGTTTATATGGAATTGAAAAATCAAGTGTGGGGATGACAACACTCTCACTATTTGTGTCGTTTGCTAAAAATACTATAGTTGCAAGCACCTCCAGTTTTGATGTTGCTACAATTACATAAGAAATTGCACAATTTAAAAGTAGTGATATGATCAACACTTTTGATGTGCAAGAGTGAGATGACACCAGTATAGAACTTGATGATGCAAATATCATAACTAATCAAATTTATCAAAAAGTTGAAAAAGGATAAATTTACAAAGACAAGAACCTACTGGCTCTCGTTATGAAACAATATGCCATTAGAGAAAAATGTCAATATCAGGTTAATAAATCATGCTCAAGAAGGTTCTGCATTTTTTGAAGTAAATGACTATGTGATACCTATATATTATATCATGATGCTATATCAGTATACTATGTGAGTATAGAATTGTATTGATTTTTGTATGTGTTTTATCAACAAAACATGATATCGATATAGTATATCACTATGCTATATCAGTATACTATGTGAGTATAAATTTTGTTGGTTTGCGTGTGTATTTTTTATTAGTAAAAGATGATACCGATATAGTATATAAGTATGCTACATCAGTATACTATGTGAGTATAGAATTATACTGGTTTGTGTGTGTGTGTGTTTAATCAGTAAAACATGATACCGATATAGTATATAAGTATGCTACATCAGTATACTATGTGAGTACAGAATTATACTGGTTTTTGTGAGTGTGTTTTTATTAGTAAAATATGATATTGATATAGTATATAAATATGTTATATGAGTATACTATGTGAGTATAGAATTGTACTGGTTTGTGTGCGTATTTTTTAATAAGGAAAACATGATACCGATATAGTATATATGTATGCTAAATCAATATACTATGTGAGTATGGAATTATACTGGTTTGTCTATATTTTTTATCATTAAAAGATGATACTGATATAGTATATAAGTATGCTATATGAGTATACTATGTGAGTATAGAATTGTACTGGTTTGTGTGTGTATTTTTTAATCAGTAAAACATGATACCGATACAGTATATATGTATGATATATCAATATACTATATGAGTATAGAATTGTACTGATTTGTTTGTGTTTTTTATCAGTAAAACATGATACTTATATAGTATATAAGTAGGCTATATCAGTATACTATGTTGACAGCAAGCAATGACATAAATATGTAAACATTATATATTTAGCATATCAGTATACTATTTGAGTACACAATTATTTTGATCATTCTTCTTCTCGCACATAACTGTATTTGTATTATAAACAAGTATACCCTTTATTGCGTGGATGAAAGATGCACTTGGAGACTTAAAGCATCAAGCCTACGAGCATCAAATCTTTTCAAAGTGACGAATTTCAATTCTGTCCACAATTATTTAAATGATAAGAGATTTTGTTTACAAAAGCAAGCTGTCTCAGCTTTTGTTGCAGCTGTGGTACAAGATAAATTTGTTGACCCGAAAACTGTATATACACCAACATATATCTAGAGAGACATTCAAAAATCATATGGTATGGACTTAAGCTACATGCAAGCATGGAGATCAAAACAAAAAGCAATGCAATTGTTGAGAGGAACACCAAGTGAGTCATACAAGAAAATACTAACATATCTTTACATGTTAGAGTACACTAACCCATGATCAATGACACGACTACACACGAAAGTAGATGGGAGCTTCTTGTATGCATTCATAGCTATATATGCATTGATTAGAGGTTGGATCTATTGTAGGCCAACAATTGTAGTTGATGAAAGTTTTTTAAAATCAACATACAGATGGACCATACTCACGACTTCCACGCAAGATGCAAAGGGTAGGAAAAAAAGTTATTTCAGAACAGTATTGAATAATTAATGTACTTTACTATTTTAAAAATGCAATCCAATTACATTCAGTTAAAGCAACAAAAAAAGATCCTCAAATATCATATGATACCAATATGGTATACAAGTATACCAACATAGTATATAATTATTTTGCTACATACATGCACCTACCTATGACTATACTAATATATGATATATTAATATTGTTTGTTGTAACTAATATTTTTTTCCTTTGGTTTTACAGGATAAATTCTACCCCTCGCAGACGCAATTATTGATTCGGAAAACGATGCATCGTGAGAGTGGTTCTTCATGCAGTTCAGAGAAACCTATGGACAAAGAGAGGGAATGTGCATTGTATCAAACATGCATGATGGTATATGGAGAGCAACTTCATTGTTTATCTAGAAGTCCCTCATTGTGCATGTATGTTCCATCTGTGGAACAACATAAAGACAAACTTCAGGAAGAGCCAAAAACAAATAAAAAAAGTATATTTTGCATTAGTAAGAGCATCCACTGTTGAAGAATTCAACATGCATATGGCAGAGTTAGAAGATATTGATAGTAGAGTAAAAACATACCTTATGGATATTGGATATGATAAATAGTCCCGGGCACATTCTAAGTTAAATAGAACCATGATCATGACATCGAATATTGCAAAATCGATAAATGCAGCAAACAAGCACGCAAGAGACCTCCCAGTTGTGAGTTTGCTTGACTTTATGATGACATTGAATCAGAAATAGAATTACACTAATCGGAAGAATGCCGTGGAATTATTTATGAAGATCGGTGAAAAGTATGAAAAAATATTGGCAGATAATACTATATTTGCATTTTCAGAATCATAAAAACATTGCATGTATTGTAGTTTTACTTCTGCACCTTAGAGATGTCACTAAACAAATGCATATTGTTATTAAAAAAATACTATTACTTCATACAACTAATGACTTTTCTTAGTTAAAATTATATTTGGTGTTGCCGTCAACTCAATTCTTACATTTAGTAATTGATGTCCAAACAAGAAATGTGGTGCGCCTACATGAAAAAAACTGCACTTGTGGAAGGTTTCAGCTAGACGATATTCTATCTCCACATGCAATGGCAGTTATACAAAAATTCTATATGGATTCATACAAGTATTGATTGGATTACTATAACATAGACTACTTGTTGAAAATATATGAGATACGAGTAAACCCTTTGCCGGATGAAAAAATATGACAAATTCCAGAACATGTCTCTTCACAGGTGGTACTGCAGCCAAAAGGAAAAATTAAACCAGGAAGACCTAAAAAGAAGAGAGGCATAGGAGGTTGGGAAGGGAATACAATTACATGTGCACTATTCAGGAAAAAAAGGATACAACCAAAGAACGTGCCGAAATATTTCAAAGAGAGATTGATATAATGCTTGAATGTTTTTATAGAACTGATGTATCATAGAATCATATCATTTGAATTGCATTGAAATTAAATGCATGTCTTGCACTAGACATATATTTGGTATGGTGATTCTTTGTCAAATTATTTTTGGCAAAAATTTACTATGGCTACTTGTATTTTCAATAATTATCTGTTTATATGCTATTTTAGTATATAAAATTGGGATGCATTTATATCTAGTTGTTGTAGAAAAAAAGGCGCTCAAATATAATCTGATACCCAAGTGGTATATCTGTATACCTTATTGGTATCAAAATATGTGCAGAAATAGAAGTGGTGCCCCAAACGCAACATCTGTACATACATCATTACCAAAATGGGCACGCTTTGCAGCTCATGTCAGTATTGAAGTATAACGAATTGGAAGTCATTTACATGCAATTGCTGTTGGAAAAAAGGTACTCAAATACAATGTGATACCCAAATGTTATATTTGTATACCTTATTGGTATATAGTTGTATTGCACAAATATGGTTAAGCCAAAATATGTGTAGAAATACAAGCGATGCACAAAATAAATGCAACATCTGTACATACTTCCTTAATAAAATGGGCAAACTTTGCAACTCATGTTAGTATTGAAGTATAACAAATTGGAAGTCATTTACATGCAGTTGCTGCAGGAAACAAGGTACTCAAAGATGCCTGAATGTATATTTGTATACCTTATTGGTATATAGTTGTATTGCACTAATATAGTGTAACGACCCGGCTGATCGTTTTGAGTGTATTAGCCCCGATCCCCTATTTACTGTCTTTCCCGTATCCTTTTTTGCTTATGTGACTTACCAGGAGGTCTTGGTTTTAGTTTCGGAGTGATTTGGAACACTTAATCCCTAAAACGGAAGCTTAAGTTTTAGGATTAAGACCGTAGTTGTAATTGTGTGAAAACGACTCCGGAATGGAGTTCCGTCGGTTCCGTTAGCTTCGTTGGGTGATTTTGGACTTAGGAGTGTGTCCGGACTGTGAATTTGAGGATTGTAGCTAATTTAGGCTTGAAATGGCAAAAGTCGAATTTTTGGGAAGTTTGTCCGGGGGTTGACTTTTTGATATCGAGGTCGGATTCCGATTCCGAGAGTTGAAATAGGTCCGTAATGTTGAATATGACTTGTGTGCAAAATTTGAGGTCAATCGGACGTGGTTTGATAGGTTTCAACGTCGTTTGTGGAATTTGAAACTTTAGAAGTTCATTAGGCTGGAATCCAGGTGTAATTCGTGTTTTGTTGTTGTTCGACGTGTTTTGAGGGCTCGACTAAGTTCGTATGGTATTTTGGAGATATCGGTTTGCCTAGTATCACAATAGGTGCCATCATGACGGGTTAGGTCGTGACAAAATGGTATCAGAGCCTAGGTTACATAGGTCTCACGAGTCATGACCAGGTTTAGTAGAGTCTTGCGGATCGGTACGGATACGTCTGTACTTATCTTCGAGAGGCTGCCAAACCCTTAGAAAAAATATCACATTCTTGAATTATTGTCGTGCGAATCTATTAATTATGGTGACTAAGTGGTTTCATTCTCTCACAGATGGTGAGGACTCGTACTACGGGGCAGGACGAACAACCACCAGTACCTCCAGCCAGGGCTGCGAGAGGCCGAGGTCGCGGTAGGGGCAGAGGTGAAACCCGCATAATAGCTGAAGCAGTACCTCCAGACCCACTAGTTTTCCCAGTTCAGGAGTAGGCATCAGTTATGGATGAGCTTGTGGGACCAGCTCGGGCACCACATGTGCCTATTATGATTCCAGGCCTTCATGAGGCCTTAGCTCAGATTCTGACCACGTGTACCAGTCTTGCTCAAGAAGTCTCTATTCTGGCCGTAGAAACCACTTCTCAGGCCGGGGGAGGCGCTCAGACTCCCACTTCCCGCACACCAGAGCAGGCCGTACAGGGATTCCAGACATCATGGGCACCACCAGCCCAACCGATTGCCACTGATCAGGATTATGTGGTTCCTGTTATGACTGAGGATTAGCAACGTACATGGGAGAGGATTGGGAGGCTCCAGCCTCCATCTTTCAGTGGTGTAGAGGGAGAGGATGCACAAGGTTTCTTGGACAAGTGTCACAAGATACTCCGTATGGCAGGTATTCTGGAGATCAGTGAGGTCTCGTTCACTATTTTTCAGCTCTTTAGGAATGCCTTCAGTTGGTGGGAGGCTTACTAGAGGCGTAGGCCAGTCGACGCATCACCCCTTACATGGAAGCAGTTCTCCGTTCTTTTCCTGGAGAAGTTCGTGCCTCAGTCCTGCAGAGAGGAGCTACGCATGCAGTTCGAGCAGCTTCGTCAGGGTGATATGTATGTGACGTAGTACGAGATGATATTTTCTGAGTTGGCCCGTCATGCTATCTGGTTGGTTCCCATAGACAGATAGAGGACCAGGAGGTTCATAGATGGCCTCACTTTTCAGCTGCGATTGCTTATGACTAGAAAAAGAGTGTCTGGTGCTACTTTTGATGAGGTTGTCGACATTGCTCGTCAGGTTGAGATGGTTCGCAGCCAGGAGCGGGTTGAGAGAGAGTCCAAGAAGCCTCGTAGACAAGGTGGATTTAGCGATGTTCCTTCTGGGGGCAGTTCCACCACGGTAAGGGTCGTCCTTTCAGACATGCTCAGACGGCTTGCCCAGTTCACCGTAGTGCATCTTATGGCCATGGTTCAAGACAGCTATCAGCATGCCCATTCATCTTTCAGTGCCCTCCCAGCTCAGAGTTCGTCCCGTGCTCCATCGGGTCAGGGCTCGCCAATGCCAGGTCCTTCTTCCAGTTATCCCGATGCTCGGGGCTCCCTTCAGTCCCCAGCAACAACAGCAGCAGCACCAGCACCAGGGAGTTTCTATGAGTGTGGAGAGTTTGGCCACATCAGGAGACAATGTCCCCGTCTTATGGGAGGTCCGGCTCAATAGAGGAGCCAAGCTGTGACATTAACACCAGTTTTCTCACCACCCGCTCAGCCATCTCGGGGTGGAGCCCAGTCAGCTAGGGGTCACCATAGAGGGAGAGGCCCATCAGGGGGCGGCCATGCCTGTTTCTATGCTCTTCCTGCCAGACCAGATGCCATTTCTTCGGATGCTGTGATTACAGGTATTGTCTCAGTTTGCCATAGAGATGCCTCTGTATTATTTGACCCTAGTTCCACTTATTCATATGTGTTCTCGTATTTCACTCATTATCTGGTTATGCTCCGCAAGTCTCTAGTTTCATTTGTTTATGTATCCACTCCAGAGGGCGATACTATCATTGTGGACCGTGTATATCGGTCATGTGTGGTGACTATTGGGAGTCTGGAGACTAGAGTAGATCTATTGTTACTTAGTATGGTTGATTTTGACGTAATTTTGGGTATGGATTAGTTGTTTCAAGGTCATGCTATTCTAGATTATCACTCTAAGACCGTGACGTTGGCGATGCCGGTGTTGCCGATGGTTGAGTGGAGCGGCTCCATAGACTATGTTCCCAGTAGAGTGATTTCATACTTGAAAGCTCAGGGGATGGTTGAGAAGGGTTGTCTTTCTTATCTGGCCTTTCTGAGGGATGTTAGTGCAGAGGCCCCTGCTATTGATTCTGTTCCGGTGGTGCGAGATTTCCCGGATGTGTTTCCTGCAGACTTGTCGGGCATGTCGCGCGACAGGGATATTGATTTCGATATTGATTTGGTGCCTGGCACTCAGCCCATTTCTATTCCACCGTACCGTATGACACCGCCTAGGTTGAAGGAGCAGCTTCAGGAACTCCTTGATAAGGGGTTTATTCGGCCTATCGTGTCACCTTGGGGTGCACCAGTTCTATTTGTGAAGAAAAAGGATGGTACTATGAGAATATGCATTGATTACAGACAGCTGAACAAGGTCACAATCAAGAACAAGTATCCTTTGTCGCATATTGATGATTTGTTTGACCAGCTTCAGGGAGCGATGGTGTTCTCCAAGATTGATTTGAGGTCAAGGTATCCCCAGCTGAAGATTCGGGACTCAGATATTCTTAAGGCAGCTTTCAGGACCCGATATGGCCATTATGAGTTCCTTGTGATGTCTTTTGGGTTGACCAACGCCCCAACAACGTTCATGCATATGATGAACAATGTGTTTCAGCCTTATCTTGACTCGTTTGTTATTGTATTCATTGATGTCATCCTGGTGTACTCTCGTAGCCAGGAGGAGCATGCCCAACATTTGAGGATTGTGTTACAGCGATTGAGGGAGGAAAAGCTTTATGAAAAGTTCTTCAAGTGTGAGTTTTGGCTCAGTTCAATGGCGTTCTTGGGGCACGTGGTGTCCAGTGAGAGTATTAAGGTAGACCCAAAGAAGATAAAGGCAGTTCAGAGTTGGCCCAGACCGTCCTCAACCACAGAGATTTAGAGTTTTCTCGGGTTGGCTGGTTATTACCGTCATTTTTTGGAGGGCTTCTCATCCATTGCATCGCCCTTGACTAAATTGACCCAAAATGGTGCTCCTTTCAGGTGGTCAGAGGAGTGCGAGGAGATCTTTTAGAAGCTCAAGACTGCTTTGACCACGACTCCAGTTCTAGTTCTACCATCAGCTACTTGAGTCGTCGGGCGGAGAGTTTGGAGAGCTTAGCATATCTTCCATCAGTAGAGAGGCTATTGGCATTGGATATTCAGGCCTTATCTAGCCAGTTTGTGAGGTTGGATGTTTCTGAGCCGAGTAAAGTATTGGCTTGTGTGGTCTCTCGGTCTTCTCTTTATGATCGTATCAGGGAGCGTCAGTATGATGACCCCTATCTACTTGTCCTTAAGGAGACGATCCAGAACGGTGATGCTAAGGAGGTATCTATTGGGGATGATGTTGCATTAAGGATGCAGGGCATGCTATGTGTGCCCAATGTAGATGGTTTGCGTGAGTTGATTCTCCAAGAGGCTCACAGTTCGCTATATTCTATACATCCGGGTTCCGCGAAGATGTATCAGGACTTGAGGCAGCATTACTGGTGGAGGAGGATGAAGAAGGACATAGTGGAGTATGTAGCTCAGTGCCTAAATTGCCAGCAGTTTAAGTATGAGTATCAGCGACCAGGAGGGTTGCTTCAGAAGTTAGAGATTCCGGAGTGGAAATGGGAGCAAATCACTATGGATTTCGTTGTTGGGCTTCCACGAACTCAGCGGAAGTTTGATGCAGTTTGGGTGATTGTGGACCGGTTGACCAAGTCAGCTCATTTTATTCCTATGATGACTACCTATTCTTCTGAGCAGCTGGCTCGAGTGTATATCTGCGAGATCGTTAGGCTTCATGGCGTACCCGTATCTATCATTTCTGGCCTGGGTATGCAATTTACATCACGGTTCTGGTGGGCCATACAATATGAGATTGGTACTCGAGTGGAGTTGAGCACATCATTTTACCCTCAGATGGACGGACAGTCCGAGCGCACTATTCAGATATTAGAGGATATGCTCTGTGCGTGTGTGATAGAGTTTTGGGGTTCGTGGGAACAGTTATTGCCACTAGCGGAGTTTGCCTACAACAACAGTTATTAGTCGAGCATCCAGATGGCACCGTATGAGGCTATGTATGGTAGGCGATGTAGGTTTCCAGTGGGTTGGTTCGAGACGGGCGAGGCTAGATTATTGGGTACAGATTTGGTTCAGGATGCTCTGAAGAAGGTTAGGGTGATTCAGGATAGACTACGCACAACCCAGTTCAAACAGAAGATTTATGCAGATCGGAAGGTTCGCGATGTTGCATTCATGGTTGGAGAGCGGATCTTGCTCCGGGTGTCACCCATTAAGGGTGTTATAAGGTTCGGAAAGAAGGGCAATCTGAGCCCGAGGTTTATCGGTCTATTTGAGGTATTGCGACATGTTGGGGAGGTTGCTTACGAGCTTATCTTGCCTCCCAGTCTAGCAGGAGTTCATCCAGTATTCCATGTTTCTATGCTCCAGAAGTATCACAACGATCCGTCTCACGTATTGGATTTCAGCTCAGTTCAGTTGGACAAGGATTTATCTTATATTGAGGAGCCGGTGGCGATCTTAGATAGGCAGGTTCGAAAGCTGAGGTCAAAGAATATTGCTTCTGTGAAGGTTCAGTGGAGGGGTAAGCCGGTCGAGGAGGAGACTTGGGAGATCGATCATGATATGCGTAGCCGTTATCGTCATCTTTTTACCACTTCAAGTATGTGTCTATGCTCGTTTGAGGACGAACGATTATTTTAAGAGGGGGAGGATGTAACGACCCGGTCGGTCGTTTTGAGTGTATTAGCCCCGATTACTTATTTACTGTCTTCCTCGTATCTGTTTCTACTTATGTGACTTGCCGGGAGGTCTTGTTTTTGGTTTCAGAGTGATTTGGGACATTTACTCCCTAAAACGGAAGCCTTTTAGGATTTTGACCGTAGTCGGAATTGTGTGAAGACGACTTCGAAATGGAGTTCCGTCGGTTCCGTTGGGTGATTTTGGACTTAGAAGCGTGTTCGGGGTGTGAATTTGAGGTATGTAGCTAATTTAGGATTGAAATGGCGAAAGTCGAATTTTTGGGAAGTTTGACCGGGCGGTTGACTTTTTGATATCGGGATCAGATTTCGATTACTGAAGTTGGAGTAGGCCCGTAATGGTGAATATGACTTGTGCGCAAAATTTGAGGTCAGTCGGATGTGGTTTGGTAGGTTTCAGCGTCGTTTGTGGAATTTGAAAGTTTAGAAGTTCATTAGGCTTGAACCCGGGTGTAATTCTTGTTTTGTTATTGTTCGGCGTGTTTTGAGGGATCGACTAAGTATGTATGGAGTTTTAGGACTTGTTGGTATATTTGTTTGAGGTCCTGTGGGCATCGGGTGTATTTCTGATGCTTAACAGATCGAAATTTGGACTTGTGCAATTGCTGAGTTTCTAGTGTTTTGGTATTTCGCACCTGCGGGTGGGGAATCGCATGTGCGGACACGCACGTGCGTTAGGCCAAGCACAGAACCGGGGGTTAAGGAGATGGTCAGGGGTCGCAGGTGCGAGTGGATTTCCGCATCTGCGAACCCGCATATGCGCTTGAAGTTGAGTGAGCTAGAGGGGTGAACGCAGAAGCAGACCATTGTCCGCAGGCGCGCACACGTAGGTGCGGCCCCTTCATCGCAGATGCGGTCCCAGCCCTTTAAGTCATTTCTGCACGTGCGAGGGAAATTGCGCAGGTGCGGCATCGCAGGTGCGATAGTGTGTCCGCAGATGCGGAAGAACTGGGCCGAAAATGGGATTTCGAGGGTTTGATTTCCATTTTGATTTTGGGACTTTCAGAGCTCGGTGTGAGGCGATGTTTTGATGTTTCTTCAATAAGATTGTTGGTGTAAGTGATTCTAACTCGGATTGGACTATATTTCATGAATCTATTGCTATTTTCATCATCTAATTAGGGATTTGAGTTGTAAATTTGGGGTGAAATGGTAGAAACTTCATAGGCTAAAATTTTGAGTTTTGGAAGTGATTTGAGGTTGGATTTGAGTAATTATTGTATGGTTGGACTCGTGAGTGGATGGGCGTTCATATTTTGTGACTTTTGTCAGATTTTGAGACGTGGGCCCGAGGGCCGGTTTGTGCCTATTTCGAATTTTGGCTTATAGTTTCATGTTTTTCTTGTGGAATTGATTCTTTTAGCCTATATTAATTATATCGTATTGCTTGTGGCTAGATTCGGGGCATTTGGAGATTGATTCGAGGGGCAAAGGCATAACAGAGTAGGATTTTACGCGGTTTGAGGTAAGTAACAGTTTTAAATATGGTCATGAGGGTATGAAACCCCTAATTTTGGTATGATGTGACTATTTTGGAGGTGACACACATACTAGGTGACGAGCGCGTGGGCGTGCACCGTGTGGGATTGTGACTTGTTCCGTCCCATGAGATTATAAAGTCGAATAGCCTATTGTTAATTACCTGTTCTCTTTATGTTATAGAAATTTGACTGCAAATCATGTTAGAAATCATGCTTAGGCTATGTGATGGTACTGTTGGGACCCACAAAGGTCGCGTACTTGTTGAAGTATTTGCTAATTATTGTCTTGTACTCAGTCATGGTTTTACTTGCGTAGCATATCTCAGTCTCTTCTTGATTCTTGTTGATACACTATGTTATATTTGTTTGGGCTGATCTTTATGATTTCTGAGATCCCGAGAGACTAGAGAGGTTGGTGAATGAGTTAGGGCCTGAGTGCCGAGCTGTGAGCTATATGTATGTATATGGATCGGGTTGCACACCGCAACGAGTCTTAGGGCTATATATATGGATCGGATTGCACGCAGCAACGAGCCTCAGGGTTATATATATATGGATCGGGTTGCATGGCGCAACGAACCTTATGGCTATTTATATGTGATCGGGCTGCACACCGCAACGATATAGCGCTTGGGATGAAGGATACCCTCCGGAGTCTAGACACCCCCAATGAGCGGAGGTACCTATTGAGTGTGAGTACTGAGGGCTGAGAGCCGAGTGATTGAGTTGTTGTGACAAGTTGAGTGTCTGTTGCCCTGAGAGGCTGTACTTGTTTTTTTAATTTGTTGATGCATTTAGTTGCTATCTGTCATTGTTGTGAAATTTCTGAAAGATTTTATATAGGGATTACTTGCACTGTAATTGTGTAAACTGATTTGAATTGAACTGTCGGATTTGAAAGCATGTCTATTCTTTGCTGGAATTATTGAAAATGAACTGTATTTGTATAGCTCGTCACTACCTTCTCAGTTCCTTATTTATTTATGTTACTTGCTGAGTTGGTCGTACTCATGCTACACCCTGCACTTCATGTGCATATCCAGGTGTGTTTGATCACGGAGGTCGTTAAGTTCGTGCACGATTAAGTACCGGAGACTACGAGGTAGCTGCCGGCGTCCACAGACCTTGTCTCCCCTTCTGTGTCTTATTTCTTTTCTATATTGATACTTAGACACTATTTGTATTAGACTGGATATATAGATGCTCATGATTCAGTGACACCCCGATGTCAGGCTATTTTTTTCCGCACTTATGCTTTGGGTTTTACCCCTTTTTTTTTATGAAAGACTCCGGTTATTTTAAATATATTAATTCATTTCTGTTAAATGTTGAAAATGTTTTGGAGATGTCAGCTTGCCTAGTATCTCGATAGGCGCTATCACGACTGGTTAGATTTTGGGTCTTGACATATGATTAAACCAAAATATGTGTAGAAATACAAGTGGTGCACCAAAAAAATGCAACATCTGTACATACTTCCTTAATAAAATGGACACACTTTGCAACTCATGTCAATATTGAAGTATAACAAAAAGGTACTCAAATACAATGTGATATCCAAATGGTATATTTGTATACCTTATTGGTATATAGTTGTATTGCACTAATATGATTAAACCAAAATATGCGCAGATATACAAGTGGTGCACCAAAAATTATAACTTATTAGTATATAGTTGTATTGCACTAATATGGTTAAACCAAAATATGCGCAGAAATACAAGTGGTGCACCAAAAAAATACAACATATGTACACACTTCCTCAACAAAATGGGCACACTTTGTAACTCATGTCAGTATTGACATATAACAAATTGGAAGCCATTTACATCTAATTTCTGCAGGAAAAAAAGTACTCAAATACAATGTAATACCCGAATGCTATATTTGTATACCTTATTGGTATTTAGTTGTATTGCACTAATATGGTTAAACCAAAATATGTGCAGAAATACAAGTGGTCCATTAAAAAAGAATGCAATATCTGTATATACTTCCTCAACAAAATTGGAACACTTTGCAACTCATGTCAGTATTTACATCTAGTTGCTGCAGGAAAAAAAGGGTACTCAAATACAATGTGATACCCAAATGGTATATCTGTATACCTGATTGGTATATAGTTCTACTGCACTAATATACCTGAACCAAAATCTTTGCAGAATACAACTGGTGCATCAATGCAAAATCTGCACAGAATTTCTTAGATTCAATTACAACTAAAAACTACTCTCTATACAAATCCAAAACCAATTCGATTTCTAAAAATATTTCTTCTCATTCAAATAAATATGTTGCCAAAATTAAAACTCTTGCAGTTTTCCAAAATGAAACAAACTGAAGATAGATTCCAACATAAAAACTGTTATAGCAACATATTGTACTATTACAATTGTATTCCTAGAACACACTTTTACAAGCTAGCATTTTTACAATCTAATAATGCAAAATACCATACTTCACCAAAAACTATTAAAATCCTGCAAAGTTTTCATGCTACGATAATCTAAAAGCAAAACGAGACCTATACTACTTCTTGCGCTTCTTTCCACGAGTCATTTTTGTTACTATTGGAGCCTCAGATTCACTTGATTCACCATGCAACAACTTGTTCCTCCCATAGTGCCACAACAGTATACCAAACCTGGTTGGAAGACCATCCATATCAAAATTGGCAACAAGGATTGGAAGACCTTCAATAATGTAGTCAGCAAAGCATGCAATATATACTCCACAATCTCTGAAATAAAACAAATGAATACAATATAAAAATCAATTAGTAGTGAGAAATGTTAATATGAATGAGGAAAACAAAGTAAAATGTAATCAATTCAATCTCAAATGGATCAGTCTAGTCCTTTCCCATGTGCAAACCACTTTCTACTACAATGTCACTTCCTTGGTTATAAAATTCAATGCTAACTAGAAACAGGGGGATCAACACATCATATGCCTCTGCCACCCTTTGAATAGCTTTTTTGTGCTTTCGACTATATAGCGAGTCATATGCATAAAAACATCTCTTATGGAATGATACACACCCCAATATCCAATGCCATCTACAATCCTCCCCGCTAACGCCTGGTCGACCTCTCCTTCTATAACTGAGCTCACCACTGCGAACTCCCCTATATGAGAACCCTCATTGCCATTGGAAGGTACCTTGGACCTGAATTGATTCCATACTATAATTACTCAAACAAAAAGGCTTATTGGGTGGCTTGGTGATGTGACCATAGAGCATGTCCCAAGAAAAAAAATAGACAAGCTAGCATGACCACTTGATGAAATCTGGAGGGAAGTGGGGGTAAATGGCCGATACTACTGGAAGGATTCCTCTTTGGATAATAGGTACTGTAACTGGTATTCTCCAGGGGAAGATGTGTTCAAGACCAATTAGTGGAAGACATACTAACCTGATGAGGTAAGAGAGGACTAGTTGTCCCTTATGTTCCTCTTGTTAACAACAAGGATCTTTCCCTTGAATTGGGAAGGCAGTAGCTCCTCCTACATACTCGTATGTAGATCTTGAACTAAGGTATGTTTGTGAACATTATAACTCAAGACAAATAACGGAAATTATATGAAGACAGATAGATATAGAAAGTGTTCAGCGAGTTCGAGGAATCGTAAGTCTCTGAGTGCAACTCGAAATAGCTATACGATGGTTGTCGCAATCGTAGTAGCTCTGTTATTGTTTGATTTTTGGTTGTCTGATCACACTCCGGTTGACATCTCT
Source organism: Nicotiana tomentosiformis (assembly GCF_000390325.3). Taxonomy (NCBI): domain Eukaryota; kingdom Viridiplantae; phylum Streptophyta; class Magnoliopsida; order Solanales; family Solanaceae; genus Nicotiana; species Nicotiana tomentosiformis. Next base: position 146,587,449 of record NC_090812.1, on the reverse strand, counting down.
TCTAAGACACGATCAACCTGGTGCCATGAAGTGTTGCAATGCATCCTAAATCCTTTCATGTACTCCATGATATCGTATGATCTATCAATCAAATGATCCCATTTCCCACATTTTACAAATTTTATGTAAACCCTTTGAATGATATTATTAAAAAGAGTATTTATAGTTGTGATTTTGATTGGCATACTAATTCCATATTTCGGCTTCTTCCTAAGATAGTAGCATATAATATTCAAGTGCTGCAAAAAAAGAGGAAGAAAATATGACTAACACTAACAATATGCATGAACTAATAAAAAATAAAAACAAAAAGCAGTACACATACCGAACTAGACAGCGGCCTGCCAGAGTAGTTTAATGTGTGGAAAAATATCTTATCATCAATCCGTTCAACTTCAAAGTCAAAACAAGGGTCCAACTTCCAATCAACGGGTAAATACACTTCCCTATTTCATATAAAATAAGATATGGATAAGAAATACATCAACAAAAATTAAGAAAACATGAAAACAAAAGTATATGGAAACGAATACACACTCTCCCAATTGCATGTTTGCTTCAACAAAGTTTGAGAATGTAGTCATAAACTTTTAATCAACAACCACTGAAATGTCATTTACAAATGGAAATATTCATTTAATAACCTTCGATGATCCCCAACTACACTAACACCAGATTGCCAGTCATTCCAATACGACAACTGTTTTACAGCTACATGACGCCTTCCTTGTGTGAAAACTGGAAGAGTATTTTCAACATTTGTTCGTGTCTGGACAATAGTTCTTGATATCGACTGATCAGGTTTAGACTTATTTACATCACGAATTGTCAGTTCATTTCCAGATTGATTTACATTATGTCTCCCTTTCTGTGTAATGGCAGCAATTAGATCAAGTTGAGACTCAGTATATTCAAAATCAGAATCCAAGCCAAGATCACCCCCGTGTTGATAGGGACCTTAAATTACAAAATGTTAGTGAACAAACAAATATAAAAAGTTAAATGTTTTTTTTTAAAAAAGAATGAAAAGTTATATATATAAGATGTTACCAGAAGGCAAATTCACATTACTGCCACCAACATCCACTTGACCAACACCATCAACCTGAGATGCTGAACATATAAAAGCATTATCAACATCACTATTTAAAAAAAAAACTATCAAAATCTCTCATTTACATACCAACTTTAGAATTAGTAACATCAATAATCGTACCCTGTGGAGCAGTATTTTGTCGTAAATGAGGAGCTGTAGACTCAATGACATCATCTGGTCGTGTATTTGCATGGATTACTGATGGCAACGGAGCAGGTCCAGACTTTTTAACATTATGAGATGGCTGCTTATATTTTGTCTGTTGTGTAATGGCGGTGATTTGATCAATTGCAGATGCATATAGTTCAAAGTTAGAAACTATGCCAAGAACATTCTCATTTACAAAAGGGGCTGATTTTTTTTTAAAAAAGGTTAGTGAACACACAAATACATGAAGTTAAGTAAATAAAAAAAGAACATAAATATTGCATATACAACATTTTACTAGAACGCAAATCATTATTAACTACGCCATGCCTTGCTGTGACGTTCTTCACATTGACACCACTGTTACCACCCTCTCGACCAACCCCACCAAAACCAGACACTAAACATATAAAAGTACAATCAAGAGTACTGTTTTCAAAAAAATAGTAGCAAAAATAAAACAACCAAATGTGTGATTTATATACTAGAAAGCGTTTTGTGCGTGCTATCTCTATAACGACCCGACCGGTCGTTTTGAGAGTATGAGCCCCGATCCCCTATTTATTACTCTCTTTGCTTTATTTTATGGTTATGTGACTTACCAGGGTGCTCGGTGTCGGGTTCGGGTGAGTTTCGGAGTGAAATGGGACACACAGTCCCTGAAAAGGAAGTTTAAGTCGTAGGAGTTGACCATAGTTTGACTTATGTGAAGATAACCCCGGAATAAAGTTTCGTCGGTTCCAATAGCTCCGTATGGCTATTTTAGTCTTAAGCGTGTCCGGATGTTGATTTGGAGGTTTTAGGTCATTTCGGCGTTAATTGACAAAAGTTGGAAAGTTTGAAGATTTTTGAAAAGTTTGACCAGGAGTGGACTTTTAGATATCGGGGTCGGATTCTGATTTCGGAAGTTGTGGTAGGTCCGTAATGTCAAATGTGACTTGTGTGAAATATTTGAGGTCAATTGGACTTGATTTGATAGGTTTCGGCATCAGATGTGGAAGTTAGAAGTTCAAAAGTTCATTAGGCTTGAATCGATGCGCAATTCGTGGTTTTAGAGTTGTTTGATGTGATTTGAAGGCTCGACTAAGTTTGTATGATGTTTTATTGGTATAATTGGTTGAGGTCTCGAAGTCCGTAGTGTCAAAAGTCCATAATGTCAAATGTGACTGGTGCTGGTGTTGTTATATGCGATCGCGAGAGTGGGACCGCATTCGCGAAGTGTTCTTGGTGGCACCCCAGAAGATGAAAGTAGCCGAAATGAGGATGTTGAGATGGATGTGTGGGCACACTAGGCTGGATAAGATTAGGAATGAAGATATTCGGGAGAGGGTGGGCGTGGCTCCCATGGACGTCAAGATGCGGGAAGCGAGGCTTAGATAGTTCAGGCACGTGTGGAGGAGGATCCTAGAGGCCTCGGTTAAGAGGTGTGAACAGTTGAATTTGACAGGTACGAGAAGAGGTAGAGGGATACCTAAGAAGTATTGGGGCGGGCTGATCAGGCAAGACATGGAGCAATTTCAGATTTCCGAGGACATGGCCCTGGATATGGAGGTGTGGAGGTCAAGCATTAGGGTTGTAAGTTAGGGGGTAGTTGAGCATTTTTCCACCTAGTCTGATAGAGTTTGGTCTGGGTATGCTAGAGGTTGTTGTTTATCACACGATTTTTATTTCCATAATTTATTTTTTAATTTTATTATTGACATACTTATTGCCCTTCCACTTATTTGTTGTCTCTTATGATGCTGATTCTATTTGTCTGGTTTCTGTGTTGTTACAGATCTTTTTTCTTTGAGCCGAGGGTCTCCAGAAAATAGCCTCTCCCGGGTAGGGGTAAGGTCTGCGTACACTCTACCCTCCCCAGACCCTACTAGTGGGATTACAACTGGGTTGATGTTGTTTATCTTCGATTTCTTCATTTAATTAAGGATTTGGGTTGGAATATTTGGGGGAAAAGGTATAAAGTTCTTAGATCAAATTCTTGAATTTTGAAAGGCAAAATGGGTTTGGATTTGAATAATTCTTGTATGGTTGCACTCGATATCGAATGAGTGTTCGGATTTTATAATTTTGGTCAGGTTCCCAGATGTGGGCCCGAGTCGACTTTTTGGAGCGATTTTTCAATTATTTGATAAAATCATAATTTCATTATTTAGATTAGTTTTCTATAGTTATATTTATGGTATTTAATTGTTTTTGGCAAGATTTGAGCCGTTGGGAGTCGGAAAATCGAGGGAAAGGCTTTCTTATTGATTGATTGAGCGTGGTTTGAGGTAAGTGTTTTGTCTAAACTTGTGTGTGGAAAACTTTCTTAGGATTTGGTACTATTTTGGTAATTTAGAATATGTGAAGGCCGTGTACGCAAGGTGACGAGTGCGTACACGAGCTAAATGTTGAAAATCCGGTTCTAGCTAAGTAGTTTCCTTTTCGTGCCTTGATTGAGTTAATTTAGCATGTATAGTAATCATGTTTAGCCTAATTTCACATGTCTACTTGTTTTATCTTTTGTTTGCAACTTGTACTACATGCCTAGTTAAATTTTCTATTTTTCTTGATTCCGTATTCATTATTTAACTATGGGACTCCTTACTTGAACTTGCTATCCTTGAAATATCATTGTTCAGTTGTCATGTCTTGGCTTTCATGATTTTTGTTGAAGTGATTGTATGGTTGTTGCACGAGGTTTCTGTTCTGTGGTTGTTATTGTTTGCACGAGGTTTCTGCCGTGCCGTTGTGATTATTGATATGCGTGCGGTGGTATAAGGTCTGGGTCTTGAAATGCATGCGGTGAGATAATGTGGGCTTGATACGCATGGCTAGTAGGGGAACTACTAGAAGTCATGCAGTGTGATAAGGTTGGCTAAAACGTGGGATGCTATTTCAGAAAAATGATTTTCAAAACAAAATATAAAGGCTTCCGCGGTGATATAAGGAAAGTTTGTGAGATATTTACTTTTGGGAGTACGAGGCGGTACCTCGGGAGTGCCCCTGTTGCTTTTCTCTATTCGTTGTACTGGTTGTTGTTGTCTTTCCTTAACTGGTAAGATTTTGTTTTCCTTTCATGTTGTATTTGTTTTTCCTTGATTCCGTGTTATTACCTTCCGTAAATTCTCATTGTTTTACTTCTCTGTCATTTCATTATATTATTATATCTTCTGCCTTATTTCTTATTATCTCCAGTAGGGCCCTGACCTGACCTCGTCACTACTCTACCGGGGTTAGGCTTGGCACTTACCGGGTACCGTTGTGGTGTACTCATACTATGCTTCTGCACATCATTTTGTGCAGATCTAGGTACTGCCTACCAGACCAGGTATCAATGAGCTAGTCCGTACGTGGAGACTTCAAGGTACATCTGTCAGCGGCCGCAAACCTCAGAGTCCCCCTCTATCTTTATTATGTTTTTTTCTTATCCTCATTAGACTCTGATATATAGGGATATGTGGTGTTTCTCTTTAGAGCTTGTGACTTATATCTACCAGGTTTTGGGAGTTGTTTATACTTTGAGTTGCGAATTTTATTTATTACAGTTGTGGATGTTTTGAGTTTTAGCTTAATATTTCAGTTATTTCACATACTTATTAGGCTATCTAGTCTTAGAGACTAGATGTCATCACGACATCCTATAGAGGGAAATTGGGGTCGTGACAAGTTGGTATCAGAGCTCTAGGTTCATAGGTGTTATGAGGCACAAGCAGGTTTAGTAGAGTCTCGCAGATCAGTACAGAGACGTCTATACTTATATTCGGGAGGATATGGAAATGTTAGGAAAATATTCACTTCTTTGATTCCTTATCGTGCGAAATCTTCGACTTTAGATTCTAAATTTCCGTCTTTCTATTCTCTCACAGATGGAGAGGACACACACAACTAGATCGAATGACCAGGCACCCGCGCCCCCTGCTAGAGCCGCGAGAGGCCGGGGCCAGGGTAGAGGCTGAAGACGTCCACGTGGTGCAGCGAGAGCACCCGCATGACTTCTATAGAGGAGCCACCAATAGCTCCAATTGGAGGAAAGGCACTTGAGATGCCTGTTACTACACCAACACTCGAGGAGACTCTCGCCCAGTTTCTGAGTATGTTCAACACTTTAGCTTAGGCAGGGTTGAGACCACTTGCTCCTGCTACATCTCAGGCCGGGAAAGGAGCACAAACTCCCTCTGCCCGTACTTCAGAGGAGCAGGACCAGATCGATCAGGTTCTAGAGGTCATACCAGTGTAGCCGGTAGCCCAGTTCAACCCGAGGTTAGGGCAGCAATTTCTGAGGAGGAGCAGCTCAGGCTCGAGAGGTACAAGAAGTACCACCCTCCTACCTTCAGCGGCTAGGCGTCAGAGGATGCCCGGGAATTTCTTGAGGATTGCCACCGTATCCTTCATACTATGGGTTTTGCGGAGTCTAGTTAGGTTACTTTCACTATGTTCTACCTTAGAGGAGCGGCATATCAGTGGTGGCAAGCATATGAGTTGGGTAATTCGGCTGAGGCGGATTCACTCACTTGGACTCAATTCTCAGATTTAACATGGCCCGAGGGTTAGAGATGGACATTGCATACTAGCAGGTAGTGGGGATTTCTAGGAGATTGGAGGGTATGCTAACATGGGATAGAGAGGAGAGGGAGGCCAAGAGGTCTCGAAAGTTTGGCACATATAGTGGTACCCATGCCCCAGTTGCAGCTCGTCATGGTAGGGGCTATGTGAGTCACCCTGTTCATTCAGCATTTCTAGCTTCCAGCGGTATTTTGGCTACTCCTAGGTCCCAAACTCCCTATTATGAACTGCCATTATCTAGTGCACCTCCTACATGGGGTGCTTTCAGTGGTTAGTCCAGCCGATCAGGCTCGGGCCCGCCATAGAAGCCACATCCTCCAAGAGCTTATTTTGAGTATGGTGACACTCGTCATGTGGTTAGGGATTGCCCTAGACTCAGGAGGGATGCACCTCCACAGACCACTCAGGCACCGCATGCTTCATCGGGTCCTCAGGCTATGGTTATAGCACCAACTACCACTCCACCTACATAACCAACTCGACGTGGAGGTCGAGCAGGTAGGGGTCGACCTAGAAGGGGAGGCCAAGCCAGATATTATGCCCTTCCTGCTAGGAAGGAGGCAATTGCATCCGACTCTGTCATCACATGTATTGTTCCGGTCTGTCATAGAGATGCATCAGTCTTATTTGATCCAGGCTGCACTTATTCCTATGTGTCATCTTATTTTACTCTGCATTTGGGTGTATTCCCCGATTCTTTGAACTCTTCTGTTTATGTGTCTACGCCTATGGGAGATTCTATTGTTATTGACCGTGTGTATCGATCGTGTTTGGTTGATCTTAGTGGTTTTGAGACTATAGCCGATTTATTGTTGCTCAGTATGGTTGATTTTGATGTTATTTTAGGCATGGACTGGTTATCGCCCTATCATGTTGTTCTTGATTGTCACGCCAAGACGGTGATGTTGGCTATGCCATGTCTACCGTGGTTAGTGTGGAGAGGTACCTTAGATTATGTTCCTAGCAGGGTGGTTTTATTTCTAAAGGCTCTACGGATAGTTGAAAAAGGGTGTGATGCGTATCTGGCATATGTGAGGGATGTTAGTGTTGATACTCCTACCGTTGAGTCTGTTCTGGTAGTGAGGGATTATCTAGATGTATTCCCGGTGGATCTTCCGGGCATGCCGCCCGATAGAGATATCGACTTTGGTATTGATTTGTTACTGGGCACTCAGCCCATTTCTATTCCACCATATCATATGGCCTCATCGGAGTTAAAAGAGTTAAAGGAACAACTGCAAGATTTGTTTGATAAGGGATTCATTCGGCCTAGTGTGTCTCCTTGGGGTGCTCCACTCTTATTTGTAAAGAAGAAGGATGATTCTATGCGAATATGTATTGATTATCGCCAGTTGAACAAGGTTACGTTGAAGAACATGTATCCATTGCCACGTATTGATGACCTATTCTATCAGCTTTAGGGTGCCAGAGTGTTCTCTAAGATAGACTTGCGTTCAAGCTATCATCAGTTCAAGATTCGGGAGCCAGATATTCCGAAGACAGCCTTCAGGACTCGGTATGGTCATTACGAGTTCCTTGTGATGTATTTTGGGCTGACCAACGCCCCAGAAGCATTTATGCACTTGATGAATAATGTATTTCAGTCATATCTTGACTCGTTCATCATTGTGTTTATTGACGACATTCTGGTGTACTCCCGTAGCTAGGAGGATCATTAGCAGCACCTGAGGACTGTGCTTCAGACCTTGAGAGAAAAGAAGTTATATGCAAAATTTTTGAAGTGTGAATTCTGCTAGATTCAGTGGCATTTTTTGGTTCATGTAGTATTGAGTGAGGGGATCAAGGTAGATCCAAAGAAGATTAAAGCAGTATAGAGTTGGCCCAGACTATCCTCACCTACGGAGATCCGGGGCTTTCTTGGCTTGGCGGGGTATTACCGTCGATTTGTAGAGGGTTTATCGTCTATTGCAACACCTATGACCAGGCTGACCCAGAAGGGTGCTCCGTTCAGGTAGACCGAAGAGTGTAAGGAGAGCTTTAAAAAGCTCAAGACTGCTTTGACTACAACCCAGTGTTGGTATTGCTGTGTATTGTGATGCGTCGCGCATTGGTCTCGGCACGATGTTAATGCAGGATGGTAGGGTGATTGCCTATGTGTCTAGACAACTGACGGTGCATGAGAAGAATTATCCTGTCCACGACCTCGAGTTAACATCTATTGTTCATGCCTTGGAGATCTGGAGACACTATTTGTATGGTGTCCCATGTGAGGTCTACACCGATCACCGGAGTCTACAACATCTGTTCAAACATGATGATATTAACTTGCAGCAATGGAGGTGGTTGGAGTTGCTTAAGGACTATGATATAACCATTCTATATCATCCCAAGAAGGCCAATGTGGTGGCCGATGCTTTGAGTCGCAAGGCGGAGAGTTTGGGAAGCTTAGCATATCTACCGGCAATAGAGAGGCCTTTAGCCTTGGATGTTCAGGCCTTGGCCAGCCAGTTTCTTAAATTGGATGTCTCTGAACCGAGCCTTTGTTTTGGCTTGTGTGGTTTCTCAGTCTTCTATTTATGATCGTATCAGAGAGCGTCAGTATGATGACCCCTATCTACTTGTCCTTAAGGACACAGTTCACCACGGTGATGCCAAAAAGGTCACTATTGGAGAGGATGGTGTATTACAGATGCAGGGCAGTCTATGTGTGCCCAATGTAGATGGCTTGCGCGAGCTGATTCTCCATGAGGCTCACAGTTCGTGGTACTCCATTCATCCAGGTACCGCAAAAATGTATCAGAACTTGAGGCAACACTATTGGTGGAGACGGATGAAGAATGACATAGTGGAATATGTAGCTCGGTGCCTAAACTGTCAGCAGGTGAAGTACGATCATCAACGGCCTGATAGATTATTTCAGAAGATAGAGATTCCGGAGTGGAAATGGGAGCGGATCACTATGGATTTTGTTGTTGGGCTCCCACAGGCTCAGAATAAGTTTGATGCAGTTTGGGTGATTGTGGATAAATTGACCAAGTCAGCTCATTTCGTTCCTGTGGTTACTACCTACTCTTCGGGGCAACTGGCTCAGGTTTACATTCGCGAGATTGTCAGGCTTCATGGTGTACCGGTATCAATTATCTCTGACCGGGGTACACAGTTTACATCGAGGTTCTGGAGAGCCTTACAACATGAGTTGGGTACAACATTTCACCCTCAAACAGATGGACAGTCCAAGCGCACTATTAAGATATTGGATGATATGATTCGTGCGTGTGTTATGGATTTTGGGGGTTCTTGGGATCAGTTCCTGCCTCTTGCGAAGTTTGCCTACAACAACAACTATCAGTTGAGCATTCAGATCGCCCCGTATGAGGCTTTGTATGGTAGAAGGTGTCGGTCTCCAGTCGGTTGGTTCGAGCCAGGCGAGGCTAGGCTATTGGGTACAGACTTGGTTCAGGATGCTTTGGAAAAGGTTAAATTGATTCAGGATCGACTTCATACAGCCCAGTCCAGAAAGAAGAGTTATGCGAACCGAAAGGTTCGCGACGTTATGTTCATGGTTGGAGAGCGGGTCTTGCTCCGGGTTTCGACCATGAAGGGAGTTATGAGGTTCGGGAGGAAGGGCAAGTTTAGCCCTTGGTATATCAGGACTTTTGAGATTCTTGTGAGGGTTGTAGAGGTGGCTTACAAATTTGCACTACCACCTAGTCTCTCTATAGTTCATCCAGTGTTCCATGTTTCCATGCTCTGGAAGTATCACGACGATCCGTCTCATGTGTTAGACTTCAGCTCAATCTAGTTGGATAAGGATCTATCTTATATTCAGGAGCCGATGGCCATTTTGGACATGCAAGTTCGAAAGTTGATATCGAAGAACATCGCTTTAGTGAAGGTTCAGTGGAGGAGTCATCCAGTCAAGGAGGCGACTTGGGAGACCGAGCATGATATGCGTAGCCGTTATCCTCATTTTTACCACTTCAGGTATGTCTTTATACTCGTTCGAGGACGGATGTTTGTTTTAAAAAGGGGTAGGATGTAAAGACCCGGCCGGTCATTTTGAGAGTATGAGCCCCGATACCCTATTTATTGATCCCTCTACTTTATTTTGTGGTTATGTGAATTACCGAGGCGCTCGGTGTTGGGTTCGGGTGAGTTTCAGAGTAAAATAGGACACATAGTCCATGAAAAGGAAGTTTAAGTCGTAGGAGTTGACCGTATGGAAATTTTTGTCTTATGAGCGTGCCCGGATGTTGATCTGGAGGTTTGTAGGTCATTTCAGCGTTAATTGGCGAAAGTTAGAAAGTTGGAAGATTTTTGAAAAGTTTGATCGGGAGTGGACTTTTTGATATCGGGATCAGATTCCTATTCCGGAAGTCGGAGTAGGTCAGTAGTGTCAAATGTGACTTGTGTACAAAATGTGAGGTCAATCGGACTTGATTTGATAGGTTTCGGCATCAGATGTGGAAGTTACATGTTTAAAAGTTCATTAGGCTTGAATCGATGTGCAATTCGTGGTTTTAGCATTGTTTGATGTGACTTGAAGGCTCTACTAAGTTTGTATGATGTTTTAGGACTTGTTGGTATAATTGGTTGAGGTCCCGGGGCCTCGGGTGTAATTCGGATCATATTCGGCGCATTTCAGAACTTGGGAGATTGCAAATTTTGCTGGTGCTAGTGTTGTTATACATGATCGTGAGAGTGGGGCCACATTCGCGAAGTGTTTTTGGTGGTAGCTGGGATTTAGTGCTATGTGTTCACGAGACTGGGTTGGCGACCGCGTAAATTGTTGCAACAGTGAAACGCGAACGCATGGATAAGACCGAGTTCGCGTAGAGGAAGTGAAGGTTGGGGATTCACACGCGATTGTTCATCGCGATCGCGTGTGGTCATTCACGATCGCGTAGGTATGAGGGACCAGTGCACCGTGTTCGCGTAAGAGGAAAATTGGCAAGTAGCATTTTTGTGCTTCGCGAACGCGAGGCAATTTCCGCGTTCGCGAAGAAAGAATACCTGGGTAGCAGATTAAAATTCCAAAATCGAGGGTTTATGTCATTTTTCAATATTTGTACTTGAGAGCTCAGATTTAGGCGATAATTTTGGAGATTTTCAGAGGGATTGTGGTGGTAAGAGTTTCGAACTCATTTATGATTAAATTTCACTAATTTATCTTCGATTTCTTCATTTAATTAAGAACTTGGGTTGAAATATTTGGGGAAAAAGGTGTAAAGTTCTTAGACTAGATTCTTGAGTTTTGAAAGGCGAAATGCGATCAGATTTGAATAATTCTTGTATGGTTGGATTCGATATCGAATGGATGTTCGGATTTTATAATTTTGGCCAGGTTCCGAAATATGGGCACGGGTCGACTTTTGGAAAGCGATTTTTCAATTCTTTGTTAAAGTCATAATTTCATTATTTAGATTAGTTTCCTATAGTTATATTTATCGTATGTAATTGCTTTTGGCTAGATTTGAGCCGTTGGGAGTCGGAAAATCGAGGGAAAGGCCTTCTTATTGATTGATTGAGCTTGGTTTGAGGCAAGTGACTTGTCTAACTTTGTGTGGGGGAGGGGGAAGGGGAAGGGGGGAATCCCCTTAGGATTTGGTACTTTTTTGGTAATTTGGAATATGTGAAGGCCGTGTACGCAAGGTGACGAGTGCGTACACAGGCTAAATGTTGAAAATCCGATTCTATCTAAGTAGTTTCCTTTTCGTGCCTTAATTGAGTTAATTTAGCATGTATAGCCATCATGTTTAGCTTATTTTCACATGTCTACTTATTTTATCTCTTCTTTGCAACTTGTACTACATGCCTAGTTGAATTTCCTATTTTTCTTGATTCCGTATTCATTAGTTTACTGTGGGACTCCTTACTTGAACTTGCTATCCTTGAAATATCATTGTTCATTTCTCATGTCTTGGATTTCGTGATTTTTGTTGAAGTGATTGTTTGGTTGTTTCACGAGGTTTCTACCGTGCCGTTGTGATTATTGATATGCATGATGGTATAAGGTCTGGGTATTGAAATGCATGTGGTGAGATAAGGTGGGCTTGATACGCATGGCTAGTAGGGGAACTACTAGAAGTTAGGCGTTGTGATAAGGTTGGCTTAAACGCGAGATGCTATTTCAGGAAAATGATTTTCAAAACAAAATATAAAGGCTCCCTCAGTGATATAATGAAAGATTGTGAGATATTTATTTTTGGGACTACGAGGCGGTACCTTGAGAGTGCCCTTGTTCATTTCCTCTATTTGTTGTACTGGTTGTTGTTGTCTTTCCTTAACTTGTAAGATTTTGCTTTCCTTTCATGTTGTATTTGTTTTTCCTTGATTACGTGTTATTACCTTCCGTAAATTCTCATTGTTTCACTTCTCTGTTATTTTATTATATTATTATATCTCCTGCCTTGTTTCTTATTATCTCAAGTAGGGCCCTGACCTGGCCTCGTCACTACTCTACCGAGGTTAGGCTAGATACTTACTGGGTACCGCTGTGGTGTACTCATACTACGCTTCTGTATATAGTTTTATGCAGATCCAGGTACTGTCTACCCAGACCAAGTATCAATGAGCTAGTCCGTATGTTGAGACTTCAAGGTACATCTGCCAGCACCCGCAGACCTCGGAGTCCCCCTCTATCTTTATTATGTTGTTTCCTTATCCTCATTAGACTCTGATATATAGGGATATATATTATTTCTCTTTAGAGCTTGTGACTTATATCTACTGGGTTTTGGGAGTTGTTTATACTTTGCGTTGCAGATTTTATTTATTACAGCTGTGGATGTTTTGGGTTTTAGCTTAATATTTCAGTTATTCCACATACTTGTCAGGCTTACCTAGTCTTAGAGACTAGGTGCCGTCACAACATCCTATGGAGGAAAATTTGGGCCGTGACAATCTCCAATAACTATAGGATCATTCCCACTATCGCTCCTTTCAAACTGGTCATAATCTTTATACATCTCACCAAAGTAAGGATCATTATCCTGTTGCTTATGCTGAAAATGAGAAAATAATAATTTTATTATTATGGATATTACAAGAATATTATGTGCACTAAAAGTAAAGAAGGAATAGTATGCTATAATCGTATATTGCATCTTTGAACAATTTACTATAGCATTATATTATATAAAAGAATAATAGTGTTGAATTTCCCTCTGGTTTCATTAAATGCCTACCAATAACTGCAAGCACCTCCTCAAACTTGGTCTCTACAAAACATTTCAAACCTTGTAATTCCTTTATTACCTCAGCATTTGTTGGTTCAGAATCACCTCATGTACTTTAATGCATACTTTGTGTCTTTGGCAATTGAGTGCCAAAAACCTGAAAGCTATCAGGCCGACTGTCTGTGCAATCAACTTCAATTTCAAAGTTTAGACCACGTACATCAAATAGTTGCTTCTCAGCATCAGTTAGGGTGATATTCTTTAGCTGCAATTATTAATGACACTAGTTAGATATAGAAATGATAATAAAACATGGAAAGCTAAAAGATCCCTATTACATATGATTACCAATATGGTATACATGTATACCAACAAAGTATATCATTGCTCTTGGATATTGCTTGTAACGACCCGACTGGTCGTTTTGAGTATTACAATCCCGTTTCCCCATTTACTTCTCAAACTGTACTTTACAGTTGTTGTGTGAATTACCAGGGTAATTGGTTCGGGTCTAGTGAGGTTTTGGAAGAAATTGGAACACTTAGTTTCAAGGTTTAAAGCTTAAGTTAAAATAGTGAAATCAATCTATTCTCTTGTACGCTCTCTATATTTGCATCACCCTTACGTTTCAGCCCAGTATCGACTGCAAATTCACCTAAACCAAAGTGCAACCTAGAATCACTCACTACAAACCGCTTCTCATTTTTCACCTCATGATGTACTTTAAGTAAATGGTGCATAACCCGAATCTGCACAATAACTAGTGGCAGGTCCAAAAAATATCCAAAGCCTATTTTCTTAAACATCCAAAGTTGCGTCTTTGTTAAATTCTCTTTCAACAGACGAATAACATGGCAGTTGGTATCCCAATCTACCTTTGGTTTATAATTTATGTCCATAGACACAAGGAAATACCAACACTAACATAATCATATACATAATCTTAGAAATAGAACTCATATAAAAATGCAACTAAAACAACCAAAATTTTTACAACTACCATATGATACCAACATGACATATAACTATACCAACAGGATATACAGTTCTACTGGCTAATTCCCGACAACTATAAATGACTATACTACTATTACATAACACACATGCATAAAGAGAAAAATCAAAAAGGTATGCAGCTATAAAGTATTTTCAAGATATAGTACGGTACTACTATTATTAAAGTAAAAACAAATAGTGTACCAATAAAGTGCGGCCAATACAGTAAAAAAAAGGATCCAAAAGCATATGATACCAATATAGTATATAGCTATACTAACAGGGTATATAGTTATACAGGATTGTTCCAACAACTGCCTATAACTATAAAAACTATTACATAACACACATACTCTATGTCCATAGGCACAAGGGTATCTCAACAATGCAAAACATGATCATATAAATAATTTCAGAAATAGAATTCACTTAAAAATGCAACTAAAAACAACCAAAAAATATTACAACTACCATATAATACAAATATAGCATATAGTTATATTAAAAGGGTATACAGTTCTGCTGGTTAATTTCCGCCAACTATATATGACTATTCTACTATAACATAACACACATGCATAAAGAGAAAAATAAAAAAATAGTGTACCACATATTAATATAATAATATATTTTAAGATATTGTACTATACTACTATAATTAAAGAAAAATCAGATAGCGTACCAATTACAGAAAGTTAATACAGCCAAAAAGGTATGATGCCAATATAGTATATAGCTATACCAACAAGGTATATAGTTGTATGGGGTCGTTCCCGCAACTGAGGTTTCAACAAATATATGATACAAATATATTATATAGCTATACCAGCAGGGTATACAGTTGTACGGGGTCGTTTTCAATTCCCACAACTGACGATAACTATAATATAATACAAAAGCATACCATGAAATCAAAAAATAACAATGTACTATATATTCAAAAGCACATATCCTAATTTTAAGAAAACTACCTTCTTAGGTTTGACACCAATTATTCTCTTCTTTGTTTTAGAACCATCGATACAATCAACTTCGACTGCTTCAGTCTATGTTTCAGGCATGGATTCACATCAGTTTCCCCCCTAACTCAGAATCCTGAACAACTTTAGCTTTTCCCTTATCATTCACCGCATCACCTACTATAACTGGTTCGAAATTTATTTCGGGTAATGACTGGTAGGGAGTTCCATCGACTGACGAATCATCAATATTGTTGCCTTTCCTACCCTATAATTATACATTTTCAATTGTGTTTTCAACACGACTATTGCTAGGGTTAAGACTAAACACAGACAGAGAATTAGAAAATAATGAAAAACTAGGACCGGACATGACTGAGGCAACGGATTCAGCAGCTACTTGGGTTGAAAAATGATGTTGTGCACGACGCTACCAATCTACGCGCATAATGCTTCCGACCTATAGTGAAAACAACAACCCACACACATTGATTCACAAAAGTATAAGAAAAACACAAAAATTCTATGATTTTGAAAACCCATTTTCACTAAAATATATTTTCACATAAAAAACTTTTGCCCAGAAATTACTATTAGAAGAAGAGATAGAATGAAATCTGAAGAAAAAATTCAAAAGTCAAATCAGTAAATGTTGGGTGAAGTATGGGTTCTCATGGTTTGGCTATGGAGGTTTTGAAACGAAGTATGTAGCGTTAAAGGAGGAAGACAAATTAAAGGAGGCATTAAATAAGAGTGGGTATTAGAATCCGCTAATTGAATGGGCTGCTGGGTGAAATAGCTTGGGCCGGGTATGAGAATCCGCTAATGGGTAGGCCGGGTAAATAGTCTTGGCAGTATGGGTAAGAAAAGTAAATAGTTTGGGCCTGGGTATTAAATGGTAGATAGTTTGGTCTTAATAGGTATAAAGTGATATTTTTTCTTCTATTTATACTCTTGGTGCAGTACTTCTATTTCCAAAAGTTCTTATCAAAATTCTAAGCTGAAAGTCTTGTTTGATTGTGGAAATTAAGTACTAACAATTATAGGTGGAGGTAGACTGGTTTTTCCATTTTTATTTTCAAATTATTAGCTAAAAAAGATTTAGAGTAGATCGAAAAGTGGAAAAAGAGAGAGAGAGAGAGAGAGAGAGAGAGAGAAAGAGAAAAAACTTACAATAAAAACGTATTCGCATTCTGTATTGTAACGACTCGACCGATAGTTTTGAGCTTTATCATTTCATTCGATAGTTTGAGACTTTGAGTATCTTTATATTATGTATTATGGCTTGCGTGTAAGGTTGGTTTTGGTTTTCAAGCGGTTCAGGATTGATTTGGAAGAATGATTCTCGTTTTAGAAGCTTTAAGTTGGAAGAGTTGATCAAGTTTTGACTATTAGGTAAACGTACTCGGAATCAATTTTTTATTATTCCAATAATTTTGTATGATTATTTTGGACATGTCCACAAAGGTTAGTTAAATGCTGATGAATTTTGGATAAGTTTGGGTTGTATGATGATTGTTTTCGTTTTCGGTGTCAATTTGATCATAAAGGTTACCATATTGAGCAAACGACCTTTAATTCGTGTTTCGACTAAACCATTATATGCGTATTATAATTTTGGAACTATATCAACTGAAATCATCAAGTTTCGACATCGCATGAGGAATTTATGATCATTTTACTAAGAATTGGGTTGCTAGATTTTTCAGATTAATTACGAAATTGTTACTGAATTCGTATTTAAAAATCTACACTATTTCCAAATATTGAAAACAACATATATCCTTCATTACAAGGTTAAATGGAGTGATTCAACATCCTAACTTGACTGGAATTTCAGGAGAAATTCATTGGAGGCATCAAAAGCGAGTTTCGGGATCGTTTGACACAAGAAACAACGTAGAATATCTGGGCATTTTTGGCTATTAATGTTGTTGGAGTTTTTTTGTATCGACCTGAAAAGATGTTTGAGAATTTTCACTTCGCTCGGTGGTTTGAGGGCATGAATAGCTCCGTATAATGTATTATGACTTGTATGTATAGTCAGTTTTAGTTTTTAGGTGTTTCGGAATTGGTTTGAAAGAATGAATTTTATGTTTGAAGCTTTAAGTCAGAAGAGTTGGCCAATTTGACTTTTTAGTTTTTGACCTCGGTTCAGAGTTTTGATAGTTTCATTAGGTCCGGATGGTGATTTTAGACTTGGGTATTTGCCCGGATTTGCATTTGGATATTTTTAGAAGGGTTCGACACTAATTGGCGAAAATTGGAAATTTAAAGGTTTGGAATGTTCATAAATTTGACCGAGAGTTGACTTTGATGATATCAGGTTCATATTGTAGTTTCAATAATTGGAATAGCTTCGTCATGTCATTTAGGACTTGTGTGCAAAATTTATGTTCATTCTAGGTTGATTTGATATGGTTCGGCACGAGTTTTGGAAGTTGAAAGTTTAAAAGTTTATTAATTTTAGTTTGAGGTGCAATTCGTGGTTTAGATGTTGTTATGCGTGATTTGAGGCCTCGAGTAAGTCTGTGTTATGTTATGAGACTTGTTAGTATGTTCGGACGGGGTCCCGAGGGGCTCGGGCGTGATTCAGATTGATTTCGGGCCATTTTTCTTCATATTGCATTCCTAGTTTCTGCTGAAGTCTAGAGCACCAAAGGTTCTTCGCGATCGCGAAGTAAGAGATGCAATCACGTAAAGGAAAAATTAGAGTTGGATAGTTTCTTAATCGCAGTTGTGATTGGATGACCCCGTTCGCGTAGCTTGGTGTTGGATACAGTACGCGTTAGCATAGGAGAGGCCACGTTCGCATAGGGCTGAGGCAGGAAGCTGGGAGCTGGAAATTCTTCATCGCGTTCGCGTAAGATGGGACGCGTTCGCGAAGGTTAGGCACCTGTGTTCTTTACGTTCGCATTGGTAATTTCATGATCGCGTAGCCTATTGTTATAGGCAGTGTAGTTTGTTCTTCGCGATAGCGAAGGATATCCCATGATCGCGAAGGGTACTTCTGTTCAGTGATTATAAGTACTATATTTTGGGGGGTTACAGACATTTTATCATTTTTGGAGCTATGTAGCTCGAATAGAGACGATTTTCACCAAATGGATTGAGGTAAGTGTTCTCTACTCGGTTTTGATTTTATTTCATGAAGCTATCTTCGTTTTTGGCATTTGATTGATGATTTCAAGAGAGAAATTGGGGTTTTTTTGTCTAAAACTTCATAAAGTGAATTTTTGAGTTTTGAGCATCGATTCAGAGTCGGATTTGAGTGAAACAAGTTTGGTTGGACTCGAAATTGAATGGGTTATTGGATTTTGTGATTTGTCGAGTTTTGAGGTGCGGGCCCGAGTTTGACTTTATGGTTGACGTTGGGGCTTTTAATTACAGATTTGACCTTTATCGATTTAGTTTGTTTCCTTAAGCATTATTTGATGTATTTGAGTTTATTTTAGCTAGTTTAGAGCCGTTCAGAGGTTGATACGCGCGAGGTGGCATTTTTAGAGTATTTTTTGGCTTGCTCGGTATTGGATTCAGCTTGTTCGAGGTAAGTAACATTTCTAAACTTGGTGCTAAGGGTGTAAACCCCTGAATATACGTGTTATATGTTTGATGTTGAGGTGACGCACATGCTAGGTGACGGGCGTGTGGGCGTGCACCGTGTGAATTTTGACTCGGTTGATTATGTGGTACTATGTAGTGACCTAATCTTGTTTCTATCCATGAAATTTCTACATGCTATAGTAATTGAGTTGTGATCCATGTTAAAAACCATGTTTAGTCTATATGTTTATCATGTTGGGACCTACTGAGGTCATTTCTGCTGTTGAGTTATTTGCTTAAATTGCGATTACAAACTCAGTCATACTCATTCATTGCATATCATATCTCAGTCTCTGTTATCATTTGTCTCAAATCATATTATCATTGTTTGAACCGATTGTCATGAGATTTGTGAGGCCGATAGAGTGGAGAGATTGATGACTGAGTGAGGCCGAGGGCCTGATTGTGAGGATGTTTATAGGATCGGGTTGCACGCCGCAACAGGGTTTATTGATTCATGCCATGATTGGCTTATATTATCGCTTGGGCTGGATCCTCCCTTCCGGAGTCTGACTTACCAGTAGTGAGCGCATGTACCTATTGAGTGCGAGTGCGAGTGCCAAGTGATTGTGAGGACTGAGTGACTGTGAGTATTGAGTGATTAGGAGTACTAAGCAAATTGATACTTCGAGAGTATGCATATAGTTTTATCACTGTGTTGCATCACCGTTGGCATGCATACTTGACATACATGCATAGTGATGCATTTTCTCATGTTGTACGGTAATGTGACATTCATGACTTCATATGCACATTGACATGTAGGCATAGAGATGTACTTTCCTCATGCCATTTGATAATGAAACATCTTATCTGTTGTTGAAAGTTTTTGGGAAAAATCATAGTTTTTAGATCTACTCATATTTTGGTAATTTTAGTGAAAGGTTTGGGTTTTACTGTTATACTTGCAAAGGATGCCTATTTTTCTGGAACTGTGAACGAGCTGAGTATATCATCCTTGAGTTATTACTTGTACTGCTTTATTAATATTGTTATGAGTTGTTCCTGGCTGTTGGTGTTGGACTCTGACCGTCGTCCAAGCTCGTCACTACTTTCAACCTAAGGTTATGTTTGTTACTTATTGAGTACATGGAGTCAGTTGTACTCATACTACACTTCTGCACCTTACCTGCAGATTTTGGATGCTGATATTACTGTGTATGGCGGAAGCTGGCAATGAAGATGTACCTGCGTTCCAGTCATAGCTTCTTCTTGTTCTTGGTAGCTTTAGAATTATTAATCTGTTCATGTATATTTCAGACAGATGATGTATTTATTTCATACTAGCTTGTAAACCCTAAATCTTAGAAGATCATAATTCGTACTACCGGTCCTTGGGAAGTGTATAAAAGTTCAGTTATATTATCATTATTTCTCTCAGTAAATCTTATATAAATTAGATTGTTGTTAATTGGCTTACCTAGTGGGTTGGGTTAGGTGCCATCATGACTAGTTGGATTTTGGGTCGTGACATTTCTCATCTTGAAAGTTTGGGATTGGGAGAATTCAAGGATGTTTTTCAAGTTTCTTCTATGGGGTAAGGTCTAAACCATAACCTAAGTAATTTTCTTTGATTCATTCCCTTGGTTTAAGCTTTAATCCATGATTATTATTGAAAACACATTTAATTCTTTAAATCAAGATCAAGGGTTATATCCTAAATTTTAAAAATTGAAAATGAGTTAGAGTTGTTTATTTCCCAATTTCCTTTTGGGGTTTTGTTCTCCTATATTAGGAGAACAACATACTCGAATTTGGCAAGTTTTGGAGGAGTATTTCGGGAGATATGGGATCCAACTGGTGTGGGTTGGACTCTTGGGTTATGAACACCCAAGAGCGATATTTTGGCGAATTGGTTGAGCTATAGGACTCCGATTGAGTCGATTATTGTTCATGTGAGCTTGTATTGGTTCGGGCTTCGCTCGGGTAAGCTTGGATTCAGAATCCAATGCGGGTTCGGCATTAACTTTTGTTGACTTTTGAGGAAAATGTAAAGATCATAGCTTTATTTATTGTAATTGGTTTCTCTTGCATTGTTTGATGTCATTAAGTCAATTTTGGTTAGATTTGTGCCATGTGGAGGTAAATTTTAAGGGAAAAGCTATTTCCGAGTGTTGAATTGGCCTAGTTGAGGTAAGTATCTTGCCTAGCTTTGTGTGGGGGAAACTACCTCTTAGGAATTGGTATTGATTGATTCATTTGTGCTATGTGAAAGCTGTGTATGCAAGGTGACGAGTGGGTACACATGTTATACGTGGTATTTGACCGATTTAGGCTACTTAGACTATTTCCATTCTTTAATTGAAATGCCATATCATGTTCTAAATTCTCATAGTCAATCTATTCTTACTTGTGTTAGTTTGTCCTTACATGCCTTAAATGATTTCGTTAACACTTGTTCTACATCCTAATTGTTAAATTACTCTCATGCCTTAGTTGAACTTGTTGCCTCTATTATTGTTACATGTTATCTCTCTCATTGTTGATTATCATTATTTGAAGTCATTTTTAGTGTTTTCTCTCTCATTGTTGATTATCATTATTTGGAGTTATTGTTCATGTTATCCCTTCCCTTGTTGATTTCCATTATTTGAAGTCATTGCTACACGTTTTCTCTTCCATTGTGAGTTATTCTTATTTAACATTGTGGTTATGCATTGTCTATCATTGTTGAGTTACTGGTGTTGAAGTTGTGAAAGCCATTATCACGTTGAGGTGAACTTATTATTATTTAAACATCTTCCTTGTTGAGCATTTTACATTCATTGTTGTTGTTGATATTCTTGTACCCGTTGTGGCGGAACCGTGGGCTATTGTTGTGAAAATATTGATATTATTGATTGTTGGCAAATTGTGATATATTGGCACTTCTGGTGCAAGTTAATATTGTAATGTGATTTTGACGCGCATGCGGCGGTATAAGGTGGGAATTATGTGCGTGTTGCTTGTAGGGAACTACGTGAAGCCACACAACATCATAAGGTGGGATAAAGTACATGTAGCTATTTCAGAAAATCTGTTTTCAAAACATATTTCAAATGTAAGGCTCACACGGCGATATAAGGAAAGATTGTGATTGAAATTGTGAAATATGAATACGAGGCGATACCTCGGTTGTGATTTTCATTGTACATTCCATGTTGGAAAAACTTGTTGATTTGAACGGTTATTGTACTTCCTTCAATCACTCATACGCATTTTGATTGTGTTTGGTTATTCGTTGCAATCTTGGCGTTGGAACGATTATGGTTTCTTGTGTGAGTCATGCATTCTACGTGATTTATTGTGTTGCTTTAACATGCCAATCTGTGCATCCGTTATAACTTGGTGAATTGATTGTCAATGTGAATTTAGTCGTATGGAGTCACTCTATCATATTCTGTTGAGTTGTTGGTAACATAATAGTTTAAATAAAAGAATTATTAACATGCTTTATTCTATGTGCCTTATAAGATAGAACTCGTTATCTCACTCGGTGCCTTATTATTCTAAATGATTATCACACTTTCACTGTAATTGGGTTCTCCAGTTATACTCATCACCCGATTAGATATTTACCTTACTAAAAATTGTTATCATATTTTTCTTTAACAAATTTTATATTTAATTTGTTAATTTAACTTATGTTTTGCTTTGTTTAAAAATGATACTTTCACTCAATTTTATTGATTTCTGAACTAAACGCATCCGATACTCTATTTTGTATAAATGATATATTATTTTACTTTACTTGATTTCAAAAATAAACTCATTATTTCATTTGATACCTTACTTTATTCAAGATTGTTATTATGTTTTATGGTGTTTAAATGTATTTCTCGTTTATCTAAATTGATATTTGTCACAGTTGCAAAGTACATGGTAGCACGTGGGGTTTGTCGTGCGAATGTGATTGTTATTGTGGGCACGAGGTGCCATATGTGTAAGATTTGGAAATTGTGGTTCATGACTTGTGGTTTATGAGGTGTGGTGCCTCGGGTTAATTCTTGTTATAAGTCCATGCGTTGGGAGCGATTTGATTATTTGAGTTTTCATCTTTTTTTTCCTTATTTGAGTTCATTTACATCTCATCGGTGTTCTGATTATGTTGTTTCTTTATTACTCGTTTACTACTTGCTGCCATTTGTGTCTCTATTGCTTCATTGTTGGTTGTAAATCAATAATCTTTCCGTCGTTGGTCTTACATTGATGTTCTTCCCATTGTTAGCTTATGTATATATTGAACAGGTTTCTATGTCTAGTAGGTATCTTGATCTAGCCTCGTCACTACTTTACCGAGGTTAGGCTTGATGCTTACTGGGTACCGTTGTGGTGTACTCATGGTACGCTTCTGCATATTTTTGTGCAGATCCAGGTATTCTGATCGTGTTGTTGAGAGTTTTGTCTGTGCGGGCTGGAGACTTCAAGGTATACCTGGCTGATATTCGCAGGCCTCGGAGTCATCATCTTACTTCATTATCCTACAGTTAAATTGTAATTCAAAATAGTATTGTGTTTAGAAATTCTAGTGTGCTTTAGTAGTGCTTATGACTCCGTACTACCGGTTTTGGGAAATGTATAACTATTAGCCGCTTGCGGATATGTATGTCATTTAATAGTTTATGATTAATGATTAAATAGTTTAATTCTTTTATTAAATCAACATGTGTTAGGCTTACATAATCTTAGAGATTAGGTGTCATCATGACATCCTACAGAGGGAAGTTGGGGTCGTGATAAGTTGGTATCAGAGCTCTAGGTTCATTAGTGGTACGAGTCATAAGAAAGTTTAGTCGAGTCTTGAGGATCAGTACAGAGACGTCTGTACTTATCTTCGAGGGGTTACAGAACTATTAGGAACCACTCCTTTCATTTCTTATCATGCGACATTGATTCAGCTTGAAGCATATATCTTATATCCCTTTACATCCACTCGTATATGATGTTGCAAGCTCAGTATCAACTATGCTCCAACGGTTTGTAATGCTGTGGATGGGCTACGAGGGGGCCATAGATGCTTGATCATTGTCTCGAGGTATTGTCCAGACTAAGGATGCGGGCGTGTTAGTAGATCGTCAGTTGTTCAAGTGTGGGATGCAACTGGTTCGTGTATCTAATTGGTGTTGTACGAGCTTATGAGTGTTGGTAATGTGGATCATCGGATATTATGCCCTATGACTCCGCGCCAAGTGGGGGAGTCTACTATCGTCGATCAGATTACATGGGCAAGTGTCATATCAGTCTTGGGTATGAGGTATATATGTAGTGTTGAGGCGTTTCCCAGAATTTTACATGACTAAGATCTGCGATTTTCATGGGATGGTACTGGAACTTGCGGTATATCTATATCATTGCTAAATCTACATTCCAGTATCAGAGAGGTTATAGAAACATCTTCAGATTCACAGAAGGTATCTTCCGAGTGGGTATCTCGGCTGCAACATTGTTTGGTGCTCCAGAGGAAATACAACGGTTTATGGGTTTTCAGACGACATGGTTAGTGCTAGGGTCTTCCGCAATGAGCTTTGACTTAGGATCATTATGTACCGATAATGGAAAGTGTTGACCTGAAGACAGGTCAATGAGGATTAGAAGAAATGGGCCAGCTCGTGGGCTGACCGTATGTAAGGAATGTGTCAGTTATTTGAGTAGTCTAGTTGTGATCGGATATAGAGATTCTAGTATTTTAGGGATTTTATGACTAAGAGGGTTCTCGAGGCATATTGTTCCATGGTTGTGAATGATGAAGGTATGTTAAGAGGTTGGTAACTGATGGTATGCACTATAGATATGTTAATGTGGGCTTTTCGGAGGTTATCTACGTACTTCGGAAGGATCAGAATTGATTTGGAGGCTTCTAGTAGGTCTAATAAGGATGTGTGTACTAAACCGGGTCAGATTTATCTACTCAACACAGTTATTATGGAGGAGGTATGTTATCATTTAGGGTGGATCGCATTCGTGTTCTGATATGTCTCATGTGTTACTCTTCTATGCTGCAATGAGTTGTGATTATTTGGTTATCTGCACACCGATGCGGTTATGTTTGAGCTTTGTAGCGAAATTCGAGCGAGATTTCTCTTGGAGTGTTGAATGGTTGATTGTAACTTGGTTATAGTCTTCCTGTTTCTGGTATATAGTGATATCTATATCCCCATAGTTATGGTCACGCGCTTTGTGTGTTTGATGTTGATATGCTTATGGTTGTTGATAATGAGTATCATGGCTCGATGTATTCTAGGTGGACCGATGTGGGATTGGGTCATGCATCGTAGCGACGTTATGCTAGGATATGATCCTTTGTACTTATTTCGTGTGTTATGTTTCCCTTTGTGTGGTGGATTGATAACATTGCACTTCACGGTGGTATCTGTTGAGCTGGAGGGATAGTTTATTCATTTCCATTCTCTTTCCATTATTAGGTATATTTGAGTTATTGTTCGTTGGTGCACGAATTTTATGGTATGTAGCTCTAAGTAAGATTTGTGTGACATGTCGGTCGATTAGCTTGTACTGGATGAGGTGGGGTTATTGGGCCTGAAATGAGTGCCATTGGATTTGATTAAGGTATGTTTGCAAGAATTGTGATACTAGTCGACTTAGATTTTGTCTATGGTCCTTATTGGGCAAGAGATCTCCACGATTTGTTAATTAGATGGGTGCTTATGAGTTTCTATATGTTTCTTTCATCATTGGTAGTGTACGAAGGTTCATAACAAGTTTTTACTTGATATGATGTTTGTTACCGGTGTCAGGCTGGTTATCGAGCAGCTATTGTGTCGGAAGTTATTGCTATGAGTATTTGAGTTATGTGATATTTGAGTTATGTGGTATATCATGTGGTTATGTCTTGAGATATGGTTATGGATTGATACAGCTTGTTCAGAGTTATACGGTGCATAGATACAAGAATCGAGTCATATAATGAGTTCCGGATGTTGGGGATCTGGGTTTTAAGGTTTATAGCCTAAGGTTGAAGTAAGGATCCTCTGTTAGATGGTATTGGGGTGACATGGGATCACCCATGGTTATGTGTATGGTGAGGGTATATGGTGATTTGATGGATTTGGAACGACTCTTGGCACGTTCGATGACGAACGCATGTTTAAGTGGGGGAGAATGTAACGACCCGACCGGTCGTTTTTAGCTTTAGCGTTCCATTCGGTGGTTTGAGACTTTGAGTAGATTCATATTATGTGTATGGCTGGTTCCGGTTTCGAGCGATTCGGGATTGATTTGGAAGAATGATTCTCGTTTTTGAAGCTTTAAGTTGGAAGAGTTGACCAAGGTTTGACTTTTGGGTAAACGGATTCAGAATCAAATTTTAATTATTCCAATAAGTTTGTATGATGACTTTGGACATGTCCACAAAGTTTGGTTATATTCCGATGAAGTTTTGATAAGTTTATGTTGTATGGTGATTGTTTTCAGTTTTAACGTCGATTTGAGCATAAATATTACCATATTGAGTAAACAACCTTTGATTCATGTTTCGACTAAACCATTATATCTGTATCATAATTTTGGAACCATAGCAACTGAAATCAACACGTTTCGACATCGTATGAGGAATTTATGGTCATTTTACTAAGAATTGGGTTGACATATTATTTTTTAGCTTAATTACGACATTGTCACTGAATTCGTATTTAAAAATCTATATTATTTTCAAATATTGAAACCAACATATCTCCTTCATTACAAGGTAAAATGGTGTAATTCCAAAGCCTAACTTGACTGGAAGTTCACGAGGAATCCATTGGAAGTATCAAAAGCGAGTTTTAGGATCGTTTGGCACAAGAAAAGAGGCAGAATAATTGGGTATTTTTGGCTATTAATGTTGTTGGAGTTTTTCTCATCTTGAAATTTGGGATTGAGAGAATTCAAGGATGTTCTTCAAGTTTCTTCCATGGGGTAAGGTCTAAACCATAACCTAAGTATTTTTCTTTGATTCATTCCCTTGGTTTAAGCTTTAATCCACGATTTTAATTGGAAACCCATTTAATTCTTTAAATCAAGACCTAGGGTTATGCCCTAAATTTTAAAAATCGAAAATGAGTTAGAGGCGTTGATTTCCCGATTTACTTTTGGGGTTTTGCTCTCCTCTATTAGGAGAACAACATACTAGAATTTGGCGAGTTTCGGAGGAGTATTTCGGGAGATATGGGACCCAACTAGTGTGGGTTGGACTCTTGGGTTATTAACACCCAAGAGCGATGTTTTGGCAAATTGGTTGAGCTATCGGACTCCGATTGAGTTAGATTTCATTCGTGTAAGCTTGTATTGGCTCGGGCTTCTAATGGTATTTAAGTAGTGTAGTTGTGATCGGATATGAAGATTCTAGTATTCTAGGGATTTGAAGACTAAGACGGTTCTCGAGGCAGATGTTTCCATGGTTGTGAACGGTGAAGGTATGTTAAGAGGTTGGCAACTGATGGTATGTAGTATAGATATGTTAATGTGGGATTTTCGGAGGCTATCTACTTATTTCAGAAGGATCAGAATTGATTTGGAGGTTACTAGTAGGTCTAATAAGGATGTGTGTTCTAAATCGGGTCAAATTTATCTACTCAGCACAATTATTATTGAGGGGTATGCTATCGGTTAGGGTGGATCGTATTCGTATTCTGATATGTCTCATATGTTACTCTCCTATACTGCGATGGGTTGTGATATATAGGTTATCTGCACACCGATGCAGTTATGTTTGGGCTTTGTAGAGAAATTTGAGCGAAATTGCACTTGGGGATTTGAATGGTTGATTGTGCTTTGGTTATGGTCTTCCTATTTTTGATATATAGTGATATCCATATCCCCATAGTTATGGTCACGCGCTTCGTGTGTTTGATGTTGATATGCTTATGGTTGTTGATTGTGAGTATCATGGCTCGACGTATTCTAGGTGGATCAGTGTCAGATTGGGTCATGCATCGTAGAGACGTTATGCTAGGAAATGATCCTTTATACTTATTTCGTGTGTTATGTTTCCCCTAGTGTGGTGGATTGATAGCATTGCGCTTCATGGTGGTATCTGTTGAGCTGGAGGGATGGTTTCTTCATTTCCATTCTTTTTCCATCATTGGATATATTTGAGTTATTGTTCGTTGGTGCACGGATTGTATGGTATGTGGCTCTAAGTAGGATTTGTGTTACAGGTCGGTCGAGTAGATTGTACTAGATGAGGTGAGGTTATTGGGCCTGAAATGAGTGTTATCGGATTTGATTAAGGTATTTTTGCAAGAATTATGTCACTAGTCGGCTTAGATTTTGGCCATGGTCCTTATCGGGCAAGAGAGCTCCACGATTTGTTAATTTGATGGGTGCTTATGATTTTTTGTATGTTTCTTTCATCATTGGCAGTATGTGAAGGTTCACAACAAGGTTTTAGTTGATATGAGGTTTGTTACCAGTGTCGAGTTGGTTATCGAGCAGCTATTGCGTCGGAAGTTATTACTATGAGTATTTGAGTTATGTGGTATATCATGTGATTATGTCTTGAGATATGGTTATGAATTGATACAACTTGTTCAGATTTATACGGTTCATAGATGCAAGAATCGAGTCATATAATGAGTTCCAGATGTTGGGGATTTGGGTTTTAAGGTTTATGGACTAAGGTTGAAGTATGAATCCTCTAATAGGTGGTATTATCGGGCTTATATGGATTGGGGTGATATGATATCACCCACTGTTATGTGTATGGTTAGGGTATATGGCGATTTGATAGCTTTGGAACGACTCTTGGCATGTTCGAGGATGAACGTATGTTTAAGTGGGGGAGAATGTAACGACCCGACCGGTCGTTTTTAGCTTTAGCATTCCATTCGGTAGTTTGAGACTTTGATTAGCTTCATATTATGTATTACTACTTACATATATGGTTGGTTTCGGTTTTCGAGTGGTCCGGGATTGATTTGGAAGAATGATTCTCGTTTTAGAAGCTTTTTGTTGGAAGAGTACACCAAGATTTGACTTTTGGGCAAACGGACTCAGAATCAAATTTTAATTATTCCAATAAGTTCATACGATGATTTTGTACATGTACACAATGTTTAGTTAAATTCCGATGAATTTTGGATAAGTTTGGGTTGTATGGTGATTATTTTCGGTTTTGACGTCGATTTGA
This sequence comes from Nicotiana tomentosiformis, assembly GCF_000390325.3. Taxonomy (NCBI): domain Eukaryota; kingdom Viridiplantae; phylum Streptophyta; class Magnoliopsida; order Solanales; family Solanaceae; genus Nicotiana; species Nicotiana tomentosiformis. The sequence continues at coordinate 146,558,859 of NC_090812.1, read as the reverse complement.
GTATAAAAGTTACCATATTGAGTAAACGGCCTTTGATTTGTGTTTTGACTATACCATTATATCCTTATCGTAATTTTGGAATCATAGCAACTGAAATCATCAAGTTTCAACATCGTATGAGGAATTTATGGTCATTTTACTAAGAATTGGGTTATCAGATGTTTCAGATTAATTACGAAATTGTCGCTTAATTTAAAAATTGGCACTATTTCTAAATATTGAAACCAATACATCTCCTTCATTACAAGGTCAAATGGAGTAATTCAAAATCCTAACTTTACTGGAAGTTCACGAGGAATCCATTGGAGGCATCAAAACCGAGTTTTAGGATCGTTTGGCACAAGAAATGAGGCAGAACAACTGGGCATTTTTTGCTATTAATGTTGTTGGAGTTTTTCTCATCTTGAAAGTTTAGGATTGGGAGAATTCATGGGTGTTTTCTTCCATGGGGTAAGGTCTAAACCATAAACTATGTATTTTCCATTGATTCATCCCTTGGTTTAAACTTTAATCCGTGATTTTAATTGAAAACCCATTTAATTCTTTAAATCAAGACCTAGGGTTATCTCTTAAATTTTAAAAATTAAAAATGATTTAGAGGCTTTTATTCCCAATTTCCTTTTGGGGTTTTGTTCTCCTATATTAGGAGTACAACATACTCGAATTTGACAAGTTTTGGAGGAGTATTTCGGGAGATATGGGACCCAACTAGTGTGTGTTGGACTCTTGGGTTATGAACACCCAAGAGCTATATTTTGGCGAATTGTCTTGAGCTATCAGACTCTGATTGAGTTGGTTTTCATTAGTGTGAGGTTGTATTGTTTCGAGCTTCGCTCGGGTAAGCTTGGATTCGGAATCTAAGGCAGGCGCATTAATGACTTTTGTTACTTTTTGGGGAAAATATAAAGATCATAACTTTATTTATTGTAATTGGTTTCTCTTGTATTGTTTGATGTTATTAAGTCAATTTTGGTTAAATTTGTGCCATGTGGAGGCGAATTTAAAGGGAAAAGCTATTTTCGATTGTTGAATTGGCCTAGTTGAGGTAAGTATATTGCCTAAACTTTGTGTGGGGGAAACTACCCTTTAGGAATTATATAACGACCCGTACGGTCGTTTTGAGCATTTGCATTCCGTTCACCCGTTTGAAGTCTTGAGTAATTTTATATGATGTATTATGACTTGTGAAAATCATCGGTTTTGGTTTTCAGGTGTTTCGGAAATTATTTGGAAGAATGATTCTCAACTATGAAGCTTTAAGTTGGAAGAGTTGACCAAGTTTGACTTTTTAGCATTTGACCTCGGTTCGAAGTTTTGATGGTTCTGTTAGGTTCGGATAGTGATTTTGGACTCTGGCGTATGTCCGTATTTGCACTTGGATATTTCTAGAAGGTTTCTGCACTAATTAGCGAAAGTTAGAAATTTGAAGGTTTGCAATGTTCATAAGTTTGACCGAGAGTTGACTTTGATGATATCAGGTTCGGATTGTGGTTCCGGGAATTGGAATAGATTCGTTATGTCATTTGGGACTTATGTGCACATTTTGAGTTCATTTCAGGTTGATTTGATATGGTTCAGCACAAATTTTGGAAGATTAAAGTTCAAAAGTTTATTAAGTTTGATTTGAGGTGCGATTCGTGGTTTCGATGTTGTTATGCATGATTTGAGGCCTCGAGTAGGTCCGTGTTATGTTATGAGACTTGTTGGCATGTTCGGACGGGGTTTCGAGGGGCTCGGGCGTGTTTTAGATTGATTTCGGACCATATTTCTTCATATTTTCATTGTTGGTTTCTGCTGGTTTCTAATACATTGATTGTCCTTCACAATCGCGAAGATGGGGATGCGATCACGTAGAGGAAATCTGGAGCTGGTCACTATCTTCATTGCGGTCGCGACTTAAAAAATGCGTTTGTGTAGTTAGGAGGGCTTGAGAACCGCGTTCGCGGATGAGGAATTGCGACTGTGTAGTGTTGAGACTGGGCAGCTGGGAGCTGGAGAATTCTTCAACGCGATCGTATTATATGGGTTGCGTTCATGGAGCTTTGACGTCTGTGGTCATCGCGTTCGCGTGTCTAGTATCGCGAACGCGTATTACATTTTGGTGGCAATGTCTTTTGTTCTACGCGATCGCGAAGGTTTTCCCGCAATCGCATGGAGTATTTCTGGGGCAGTGCATTTTTTTTCTTTGTGATCGTGGTTTATTAATTCGTCCAGTGATTATAAGTACTCTATTTTTCGGGGGTTTCAACCATTTTTGCATATTTGGATCAATGGAGCTCGGATTGTGACTCTATTTGGAGTGATTTTTACCATATGGATTGGGGTAAGTGTTCTATACTCGGTTTTGATTATATTTCATGAATTTATCTTCATTTTTGGCAATTGGTTGATGATTTCAAGAGAGAAATTAGGGTTTTGTCTAAAATTTTATAAAGTGAATACTCAAGTTTTGAGCATCGATTCAGAGTCGGACTTGAGTGAAACTAGTATAGTTGGACTCATAATTAAATGGGTTATCGGATTTTGTGAGTTTTGTCGGGTTCCAAGGTGCGGGCCTGAGTTTGAATTTTGGGATTTTGATTAAAGATTTGACCTTTATCGATTGTTTTTTTTTCTTAGGCATTATTTGATGTATTTGAGTTGCTTTTGGCTAGTTTCGAGCCGTTCGGAGGTTGATGCGCGCGGGATGGCATTTCTAGAGTATTGTTTGGCTTGCTCGGTATTAGATTTGGCTTGTTCGAGGTAAGTAAAACTTCTAAGCTTGGTGTTGAGGGTATGAACCCCTAAATATACGTGTTATATGTTTGATGTTGAGGTGACGCACATGCTAGGTGACAGACGTGTGGGCGTGCACCGTATGAATTATGACTCGGTTGATTATGTGGTACTATGTAGTACTATGTAGTGACCTAATCTTGTTTTCATTCATCAAATTTCTATTTGCTAGAGTAATTGAGCTGTGATCCATGTTAGAAACCATGTTTAGACTATATGCTTATCCTATTGGGACCCACTGAGGTCATTTCTATTGTTGAGTTATTTGCTTAAATTGCAATTACATACTCAGCCATACTCATTCATTACATATCATATCTCAGTCTCTGTTATCATTTGTCTCACATCATATTATCATTGTTTGGGCCAATTGGCATGAGATTTGTGAGGCCGAGGGACTGGAGAGATTGATGACTGAGTGAGGCCGAGGGTCTGATTGTGAGGATATTTATAGGATTAGGCTACACACCATAGCATGCTTTATTGGTTCATGCCATGATTGGATTATATTAGCGCTTGGGCAGGATCCGCCCCTCTGGAGTCTGACTTATCAGTAGTGAGCGCAAGTACCTACTATGTGCGAGTGCAAGTGACGAGTGATTGGGTGGACTGAGTGAGTGTGAGGACTGAGTGACTGTGAGGACTGAGCGAATTGATACTCCGAGAGTATGCATATGGTTTTATCACTGCTTTGCATTACAAATGGCATGCATACTTGGCAAGTAGGCGTTGAGATACGTTTCCTCATGTTGTACGGTATCGTGACATTTATGACTTCATATGCACATTGAAATGTAGGCATAGAGATGTACTTTCCTCATGCCATCTGATAATGAAACACCTTATTTGTTGTTGAAATTTTTTGGGAAAATCATTATTTTCAGATTTACTCATATTTTGGTGATTTCGGTGAAAAACTAGGGTTTTACTATTATACTTGAAAAATCATGCCTATTTTCCGTAACTGTGAAAGACCTGAGCATCATATCTTTGGGTTATTACTTGTACTACTTTATTTAAATTGTTACGAGTTATTCCTGACTGTTGGTGTTGGACTCTGACCGTTGTCCAAGCTCGTCACTACTTTCAACCTAAGGTTAGGTTTGTTAATTATTGAGTACATGGGGTCAGTTGTACTCATGATACACTTCTGCACCTTGCATGCAGATTTTGGATGTTGATGCTACTGTGTGGCTGGAGCTGGCATTGAAGATGTACCCGCGTTCCGGTCATAACTGTCTCTTGTTCTTGGTAGCTTTAGAATTATTAATATGTTCATGTATATTTCAAGCAAATGATGTATTTATTTCATATCAGCTTTGTAAACTCTAAATATTAGAAGCTCATGATTTATACTACCGGTCCTTGGAAAGTGTATAAAGATTCAATTATTTCATCATTTATTTTCTCAGTAAATCTTATTGAATTGGATTGGTTCTAATTGGCTTACTTAGCGGATTGGGTTAGGTGCCATCATGACTAGTTGGATTTTGGATCGTGACAAGTTGGTATTAGAGCTCTAAGTTCATAGGTTCTATGAGTCATGAGCAAGTGTCTAGTAGAGTCTTGCAAATTGGTATGATGACGTCCATACTTATCTTCGAAAGGCTACAGGGCATTTAGGATAAACTTCCCATCTTTCTTTCTTTATCGTGCGACATTGATTCAGCTTGAAGCGTATCGCTTTGAATTCCTTCCACTCACTTGTATGTGTACGTGAGCACTCGGTATCAACTATGCATCGACGGTTTGTGATTCCATGGATGAGGTGCGAGATATGTTTTCTATGTGATAATGATGGGCCAGTCTAGAGAACCTGAGGCCAGGTTTTGACTGTAGCTTGAACATGGTGATTTCGGTTACATGAGCACGTGCGTTCAGACTTATATGTCCGGTGGTGTCCCTATGAGTGGAAATTGTGGCTTGATGAGTGTTTGGATGGCTATATAATGAGTATGATGTGACCTCGGGATGTGTTCAAATGGTTTGAATGTAACGAGAAGAGTTTGCTTAAGATGTAAAAAGGACTATTGGGTGATTGATTTCTGTCTTGATGTGACGTATAGTCTCGAATTATGAGTGTATTGAAGGTTCTTTCATGTTGTTTAATTGTGGAACGAATTAGATTCTCATGTCTTGTTGATGAGTTCAGCCTCAGGAAGATTAAATGATTGCATAGTAATTGTGGCTGCAAAAGGGTATAGAAAGATGTCAATTTGAGGCTAAGCAGGTGCGTTATCTCCCGCAGGCTGGTCTATAGAGGTGTGATACTTATGATGTTATGTGGAGGCTTTATTTTCTACCAATGGGTTATAAATGTTGCGATTTGAGTTTGGATTGGTAGAGAAAGTTGACTTGCCTATCACGGGGATGAATGCGAGCTTAGCAGATGAGTTGAGGTATTATATGGTTTGTGTTACATGAGCTTATGAAGGATTTAGTTGAATCTCACTATGGTATTATGGCAGTAATAGAGTATGTGTATTGTGAGTTATTGAGTGTTTTCATCTATGGCTTTGAGCCAAGTGGGGGAATCTTCTATCGACGATTTGATTGCATGATTACGTGTTGTATTGGTTTCGGTATGAGGTATACTTGTGGATCAGCCATGACTTGCACAGGCTGGTTTTGAAGATGGCATAAGCATGGAAATTTCTGGATGCATGGTGTATTACACTTTATGGGCATATGGTAATCATGAAATGATTGAGTTGTTATTCGTGAAAGATGTAGTGAACATCGAGTAGGAATTTGCTCGGTTGCGTTAAGGCGGGGTTACTTCTTTAGGTGTTGTTATGCTAATAAGGCACATGTCGTTCGGCCCGTTTGGGTGGTGCAATTGAGATTTGAGCAGAGTGGATGACTCTCTAGAAGGTTCTAATAGACTCGAGATATATATATAGCAATTGAGAATTTTTCGATCTTGTATATGGCTAGAATCTGAGATTTGCATCGGATGGTGTCGAGACTTGCGGTATCTCTATATCATTGTGGACTCTACATTTCAATATCAGGAAGGTGAAGGAAATGGCTTTAGATTCACAGACGGTCTCTTCAGAGTGAGTGCCTCGGTTGTGGTACTTTTGGGGTGCTTAAGAGAGAATACAAAGGCTTATGGGCCTTAGGACGGTGTGGTTTTATGCTAGGATCTTTTGTGGTGAACTTTGGGTAAGGATCGTGGTGTTATGACAAGGAGAAGTGTTAACTCGAGGGTAATTCAGAAGGAACTCAGAGAAATAGGACAACTTGGTAGTAGGTTGGATCAACACAATAATGGATATGATCGGTTCCTTGGGTACTTACGATGTGGTGAGTCTCTATAGCTATTTTGTTGGAAATACTCTTGGGTTTGGTGACCTGCGTGGCTTGGTGGAGTTAGATAGATTCAGTTCTGGTGACTTGGTTATGTTCAAATGGGTTTCGAAAAGTTCTCGGTAATTTCTATCACGGTTTGAGATGGATATTTCCTACCGGCATGATGAGCATGTTGTGTATTGTGATTTTTTTACTGGATGGGATCAAGTGAAAGGTTCCTGGCTAATTGAGTATGTAGTCTGCTGGTGACTCACAATTGATTATGAGATTCTCGTACTTTTCATATGATGGCATGATAGATGCGATGTGTCGTGTGGCATTGAGATTTGCATGTGCAAGATCACAATTTAGTTTTGAAGGGAAGGTCATGAATTCTTAGGCAACATGGACGGTTTCATATGACTAGATGAATGTTATTACTACTCGGTATTGCCTGAGAAGGGCGCGCATTTCAGAAGGCGCATTGTGTTTTGATTTACGGATGCTTTATTGGTATTGCGGTACTCGCATGGTTGATCGACTGTTGATGTTCAGATTTTGCTATGTGGCATGTAAGAATTATAGAAGTATTTCTCGTCGGGATGATTATGTATGAGAGATGTGTTAGTCATTAGAGTGGTGGAGACTATGGTGATATATGTCATTTAATAGTTTATGATTAATGATTAAATCGGTTAATTCTTTTATTAAATCAGCATGTGTTAGGCTTACCTAGTCTTAAACACTAGGTATTATCATGACATCCTACGGAGGGAATTTGGGGTGGTGACATGTATTCACACCAAACTAACAATTATAAGCTATGTATTTGCACTTAATTATAGGTAATTGATATGCATTCTCAGCTCATTAAATCGCTTAACTATAGTAAGTTAGCATGATTTGAGGTAAAGGGAAAAGTACAAAGAAGCTTGTACCATATCTAGGTGTTCCAACCACATAGAACTAAGAAGTTAAGAAGTTTCAGCTACAAAGAGCTAGAAGAAGCCACAAATGGATTCAAAGATGGAACTGGGGCCTTCTCAACCGTTTACAAAGCGGTTCTTAATGACGAAAACGGGAAAGTCGTCGTTGTGAAGAAACTACACAAGACGGAAAGAGAAGAAGAAAGGATTCGAAGCTAAAGTGAATTCAACCGGCCGGACTAATCACAGGAACTTGGTCCAACTCGTTGGATTCTGCAATAAGGGTCAACATCGAATTTAGTATATGAAAAATTTGAAAATTGGCTTAATAGCAGACTTACAATTCAAAGATTTTAGGCTCAGTTGCCATTGACACTACCAAAGGGCTATGCTATTTGCATGAAGAGTGCAATACCCAAATTATTCATTGTGACATCAAGCCCCAAAGTCGTTCGGGAACATGCATAAAACGGTCAAAGTGGACATATACAGCTTAGGGATCTTGCTTTTAGAGCTGATTTGCCACAGAAAAAAAAAATATATATATAATCAGGACGTGGCAAATGAGGATGAAATGATACTTGTGGAGTGGGCTTATGACTGCTTCAAAAGAAAAGAGTTGCATTTACTCGTGAGTAATGATGAAGAGACAACTCTTGAACCTTTTTCCTCTATTAGTTGTTTGGCTCAACTATGTTTTTCCATTAACTTTTTTGTTTGTGCCAAAACAAAAAACTATCTTCTTGTGTACTCAAAGCCAGTTCTATACATGTATGTTCATTGCATTATGTTTTCTTGAAATTTACTATTTCCATTTCTAATCCAGTTTAAATCATAGGAAGTTCAATTTTAGCTTACGTTTCCCAGAAAAAAGAAAGGTTGATTGTAGAAAATCCATTCATCTTTAAGCCATAACAACTGCAGATTTATGCTATAAGGATAAAAAAGACTGCTAAAAGACCCACTTTTACTAATTTTTCCAGACAAAACTGCAGTAGCACATTTTCTTAGCAAAAGGATCATGTGCAGTAATATCACAGTTAAGATAACCAAAGATTTCCACTTGATTCTACAACAATAATAGGAAAACCAATCCTAAGAAGCCACTCTAAAACAACTTTTCTCCTCACAATTGATGGTTAAGAGAAAACAAAAGAAAGCGGAACATAACAAGAGGCAGGAATATGCAAAAGTTTCGACTGAGCAGCATGCTTTAGAGCACATTGAGTTTATCCAAGAAGAGAAGAAACTTAAAGGGGTTTGAATTTGACTGTACAAAATCTCATAAGGATGAATCCAAGCAGTCCATGTTCCATTTCCGTATAAATTTATTTTCACTATTAATCAAATATGTACTTTATGCATGTGGAAACTCATATCCATTGCACATATATGCTTGTTTAATCTAGTACATCTCTCTAATGTGTATATGGAATAGAAAACCATGGCAGTTATTAAATATTGCATTGCTTAACCAAGTTATGGAGAGGGAAACCAGAACAGAAATGCTTGTAATTGTTGAAGCATTTTCTTGCAACATAACTTTGCAATAGTACTGGCTTAAAGATTGATGGATTTTATACATTTCTTATCCTTTTTTTTTGGGAACTTGAGTTAGAATAAGAAGTTTTATGAATTGATAATTAGATAGGAGAATGAAAACCATACATTTCAAGAAGCTTTTTTCAGTGAAGATACAAATATAGAATAGACTTTTGAGCACAGAGGTTATTGCAATATTATTTAGGGACAAACAAAAGTATAAGGGGAAAAAATGTAGCTGATCTAAACAGAACTGAAGGGCAACCGGGTGCATTAAATTCCCGCTATGCGTGGGGTCCGGGGAAGGGCCAGACCACAAGGATCTGTTGTTGCCAGCTTTACCCTGCATTTCTGCAACATACCGTTTTCACGGCTTGAACCCGCAACCTCCCGATCACATGGCAGCAACTTTACCAGTTACGCCAAGGCTCACCTTCTGATCTAAACATAACTAATAAAAGAAAAAAGGGTCAGGAGGAACTGAGAAATCAATAGAACCTTCAAGCATTAGCATGACTTTTTTCATGTTAGGCCTTAATGCTGGATTTTCTTGAATGCACCAAATAGCAACCATCAAAAAATTCTCAAACCTCTTGATATCTTCTATTGCTTCTTCATCATCACCCGCAAGTAAATGCAACTCTTTTCTTCTATAGCAATCACAAGCCCACTCCACAAGTATCATTTCATCCTCATTTGCCACATCTTGCTCATAACTTTTTCTGCAGCAAATCAGCTCTAAGAGCAAGATTCCGAAGCTGTACACATCCACTTTGACGGTTATAGGCATGTTCCTGAACCACTCTGGGGCTACGTACCCTCTCGTGCCACGTATCCTAGTGGTCGTTCGAGTCTGATCTTTCCTCAAAAGCTTGGCTATTCCAAAATCTGCTATTTTTGCTGTCAAACTTTCATCTAAAAGCACATTCTGAGGCTTGATGTCACAATGTATAATTTGGGTACTACATTCTTCATGCAAATAGCAAAGCCCTTTGGCAGTGTCTATGGCAACTTCTACTCTTTGGGACCAACTAATCCTAGAATCTTTGAATAGCAAGTCTGCTATTGAGCCAGTTTTCATGTATTCATAAACCAAAAGCCGATTTTGGCCTTCGTTGCAAAATCCGAGGAGTTGGACCAAGTTCTTGTGATTAGTCCTACTGATTGAATTCACTTCAGCTTCGAATCCTTGTTCTCCTTCTCTTTCCATCTTGTGTAGTTTCTTGACAGCGACAACTTTCCCATTTTCGTCATTAAGAACCGCTTTGTAAACTGTTGAGAATGCCCCAGTTCCTAATTCTTCCTCGAATCCATTTGTAGCTTCTTTTAGCTCATTGTAGCTAAAACTTCTTAGGTTCACTCCTGGGACAGTTGGATATTGCACACGCTTCTTTGGTATTTTCCCTTTAAACTTCAAAAGATATATAAGAGCCAACAACATTAAGATGAAAAATGAACAGCCCAACAACACAGAACCAGAAATGATTAGAGTAGGTTGACTTTTCCTTTTTGTTTGGAACTGAGGCGTAGTTGTAGTTGTTGGTGATCCCACTGTGGAGTTGTATTTCCTTATTTTCATCAAAGCTTTCCCATCATCTGACGGATTCAGAATCCCATTTGAAAGCGGATACCTTTTCTTCCAACAAATGTTATAACCGTAAACAGCAACAGCACAAAAACAATCACTCAAACAATTCTGTTTGCACCAATCCTCTGAAACATCCCGGTAAGACTCATAATCACCGTCAAACCAGTTAGAGTTGAGCATTTCTCTGAATGTGAAAGCCTCAACTTCTCGCGATTCATGGTTACAATCTTGCTCAGAGAAATTTCGTCTGCAGCCACCTAATTTGTCGTTCGGATCATTCAAGATATACCCGAGTGGACAATCACATCTTGGTCTCCGGTTAGTTCCCATCGAGCAAAGGCTGTTGAAACCGCAGGCACCCCCTCCAACTCTTTGCCTGATGGCACAAATGTTATCTGGTATGTTATGCAAAGTAGACCATGTACTAGAAGATTTCGGAGAGACATAGTGCCTAAAAACTCCATCATATTCAAGAATCGCTCGTTGGTATAATTGGCTTGTTGTTGAGTTTGCCTCACTAGAAGATATCGAATTTAACAGTGTTCCATTCTGTGCTCGAAGGAAAATAAAGCCGGATTGATTGAAGATCACCTGGTAACCACTGCCAACTGAATCGGTTGCCCAATATGCAGCATTTGGTGCATCAAGTGGATAATTGACAGTGTAAAGCACCAGATTTCCATCATTTTGAAGTTCTAACTCGAACCTTCCACTCGATACATTCGTGTCAGAGAAGCTTGAGACAAGCTTATTTCCTTGCTTAAGTACTTGACCTGGCAAAATCGTATCGGTTGGCTCATCGAAACTCTGCCATAAAATGGCTGAACTACTGGTTGCTAGCACAAAGTTTCCAGTGTCAAGCATGGCTCCATAGGCCAGTCCGGCCTTGCCACGAGCCCATATCTCTTGACCATTTGGATCAAAGAGGCCTAGTCTTCCGTCTGTGGAGAGAAGAACATTGGATCCATCAGGGGCAATGTTATTCCTATTGGCTGACCAAACTATGGTTTTTTCTGTGTGTTTATTGAACCAAATGGCTAGTATGAATCCTCCATTTCCAATTCTTTGAAAACCAAAAGCAAATTCTCCAGAAGGGGATGGCCAAAATGTAGTAACATCACTTGTAGTGAGTGATGAACCCAAACTAACATTTTGGTAAGATTGAGAAATGGCTGAAAGGGGAAAGAGCAAGAGAGCAAGAAAAAATACAGTTGCAAAAGCCATGCAAGAAAGAGACAAGGTTTCAGGGGAAAATTAGAATGGATACATGAAATTACACCTATAAATTACAAAGAAAAAGTTGCTGAGTCTCAAGCAAATTAATTCAAAGCAAATGTTGAATTGGTCATTGGCTACCACATTCATTTTGGTAAATGATAAGGAAATGTTGGGTTTATTTGACTTGGAAAAGTTGACACGCAAACTTATTTTGCCTTTTGTTATTAATTTTTTCCTTAAATATATGGTATTCCAAACCTGGACCAACTAATTTAGATTTGGGGCGGTAATGGAGAAATCAGGAATATCTACTAATTTTTTACCAATATGTGCATTATAATTTATTGACGAAGAGCGTCCAACTTACCACCCTTCAGTCTATGTGGCTCGACGCTATGTGCTAGCTATGTGCTAGCGGGAGTAAAAACACTTCGAAGTTTTTTATTCCTAGGCTTGAACATGATACATTTTAGTAAGGGTAAACGGTTCACAATTATCCCACCATATTCCTTGGTCATAAGCCACCAGCTTCGTTTTGGAGTCTTTGTTCATTTAAACCAGGAAATATTTCCATGGTTATGTCTATGGAGTCCTAGCTCGTTCATTCAAACAAGTAAAAGGAAAAATAGCTCTTTCCTTTTCTAAGTAAGACCGAATAATTTTTGAGAAGTCTATCCGTGTCTTTTGGGATAAATTTTAGTTGTCTAATTATTAAATCTATTATGTATTTTTTCCAAATTTCCTATACTTTCATGCCAATTTTCAATTCAAACGTTTTAAAAGTCAATATGATTTTAGTGGGAGTGAAAAGTGTCAAAGATGGAAAGGTAGTATCTACTATCTAGGCCTAATTAAAGTAAGGTATGATAAAATACTGCAAAATTTGAGAATTGAGAGAAATAAGGAAAGTTCGTGGCAATGAATGCATGGACCCTCCCCCCAAATAGCACCTCGGTCAATTTTTTTTTTTTTTTTTTTGCCCTTTACAAACTTGTTTTTAGTTTTATAACTCTACCTTTTTTTCTACGTATGAGAAATTTTTTTTTTACACGTAAAAGATTTATTTTTTATATATAAGAGATCTAAAAATATCGTTTTCTTAAATTTAAAATTATAAATGGGTATAATGTACAAATAACACCTCTCTACAAGTTGTTGAAACTTTTTTACAATGGAGATAATAAAATGTAATCACTATGTCCAAGTTGTCGAAGATATGATCTTTTTTAAATATTAGTTTATGCCTTTATATTCTAGTTTGATATGGTTTTCTTTTGCTAAATACAAGAATTTATTTCATGTTAAAAATAATTTATTTTTAATTGAGTCCAAAAATTATTCATCGCTATTTGATTCAATTATCATCAATATATCTTGGCAAAATGATAGATTTCTCAATAATCAATTGGTTTGATAGTGTTATTTTGAAAATATAGTCGCCGGAATATGTGTTTAGTAGTGTATATGTCATATTTAAGAAAACCCCGAAAAATAACCGAAAAACCGACAAAAACCGACATAGACCGAATCGATAAAAACCGACTTAATTGGTTTGGTATGGTTCCAATATTTAAAAACGGACTAACATGAACACCCCTAGCTGAACTTATGTTGAAACTTTCCTTATTTTAAGAAAAGCTTTTACATTCAAAGTAGTGTCCACTCTCCCATTTGACAATGGCAGCTTCTTCTTCCAGCAACTATTGCTTCTATAAATAGCAACAGCACAAAAACAATCCTCCAAACAAGCTTTCCTGCATTCTTCTTCAGTAGAAGGATAAATCCTTTCGAAATCCGATAATGGCCAATCAACATCAGTCACAACATCAAAATCATATAAATCTTCAGGATTACCCTGTCCAATTTCATCACAATTTGGAACAAATTTTGGTTTGCAGCTCCCATACTTATCGTTCGAATCGATCAACGAATACCCTTTTGGACATTCACAATCTGGCCTTTGGTTTTCACTTAAATGGCACACATTATTGTATCCACAAACTCCACTTCCAGTTTCTTCAAGAATTGCTAAACAAATGTTATCAGGCACAGACCAAAGAATAGTCCAATTTTGTTTCCCTGTAGAAATACTCTTAGGATGATAATAATGAGTTAAAACACCATCAAAATCAAGACTCAACCTGTGATAATTGTCTGAAGTTGAAGGGACATTAGAAGGTGTTAGCACAAGTCTTTGATTGTTTCTTTTTAATATATAAACAGTGCCCAATTCGTCGAACATCAGTCGATATCCAGAATTGGCTTCATTTCCAGGATCAGAAGTATGACTGCTATAATACTCAGAATCAGGTTCAAAATTAGTTTGCCTGGATTGAGTATTAAGCACCAAATTCCCATTACTCATCATACGAAGATCAAACTTACCAGGAAAAAATAAAGACTCTGATTTTCGAGAATTCAGCTTGTTGTCAATCTCAAGTATTTGAGTAGGCAAAAGGGTATCAGTTGGATATTTAAAACTTTCCCATAAAATTGAAGAATCATTTCCAACAAGAACAAAGTTTCCTGTATTATTCATAACAGCATAAGCAACATTAGCTACAATTGGACCAGTGCTCCAAAGAATTTTCCCTTCAGGATTGCGGAGAATTAATCCACTTTGTGGATTTAATTCCGCGATTGAGCCTCGTGGCACTAGATTACCACCATTTGCATACCAAACTATGGTGGTATCTTTAATTTTCGCGTAATATACGCAAAGCAAGAAGTGATTTTGATCTTGAATTTGCTTGAATCCGAACGCAAAATCTCCAGATTGAGAGAGCCATGGGGTAGTTTCTTCATTTGCAGTAAGAGTACTGCCCAAAGGTATAGTAGCCTTAGTTTGAGCTAAAATATGCAGGGGAAAGATCAGAAGAACAAATAGCATAGAATATATGATGGAATAAGCCATTACACATCGAATTTGGTTTTGCATTTGTTAGAGAAACCAAAGTTGTGGTATATAAACTTGGAGTTTGACTTCTTCATATGCAGTGAAGACAGTGTAAAAGAACTTTTAGGCAGGGAATAAATAACAATTACACGTAAAAGCTCTGTTTTAGTTTAGGTGAATCTATTTAATTTTTGGTCCGTTTAAAAAAGATAGAACCCTTTCTAAATTTAGAAATAATTTTACTTAAATTTGTAATTTTACCCTTAATGAGAAGCTTTTATAACTATATAAATAATTTGGATCTTTTTTTGAATTGTTTAGGATCACAAATTCCAAAAATCTTTATTTTTTCTTAAATTTTGTGTCCAATCAAACGAATTCACGGAACGAAAAGAAGTAACATTTCATCAAAAGTGGAATCAATAATTTTAAAAATAAGACAAATTACGACCGGAACCTAAGTAGAAGGTTCTTAGACTCAAGATACCAAAATAGTCACATAAAAAAACTGAACATCATTCTATATATAACAAATATATTCCGGCCAAATAGTTTGTTAACTTATAGCGCATATAGTATTGTATATTTAATATGTGAACCACACCACACCACAACAAAACAACTGCAGACAGATAATAAAGCAAAGATATGTTTTTATTGAGGATGACGATGATTTAAGGAATTAGGAATGTGTCAGTTTTCAAAGAATGAGGACCACAAGTTATGTATAATTATAAAGAGTTGAAATTTCGTCTCCTTCCCATACTTGAAAAGTCGCACATCCCGCCACTAACGGTAGAATCAAATAACTTTAGTTCAAATTTAATATTTTATCTTAAATTTTTATGTAAAATTATAAATAATTCCCTCTGTTTCAAATTAGATGCGTTACTTTTTTTTAAAATTTATTTCAAAATAAATAACATATTTTTAAAATTAAAAATAATTCAACTTTAAACTCTTTATTTTACTTATTTTATCCTTAATGAGAAGTTTTTATAATCACACAAATATCACGACCCCGCAAAACTTTTATCTCTTAAGTTTTTAAAACCACAAATTCAAAAAATTTTCTTCTTTTTTCTCAAATCCGCAACAAGTCTAACTATCTTATCTAAATTAAAACGGTAAAATATTAGTTTAGAATTTACTAACTTAAAAAGATTAGCCATAAATTTTAAAATTCTGACTAGCATTTACCTCAAGAGTGAAAACTATACATTTAAACGAACAATCAAAAATTATAGCCGACATTATTGACTTACACCTAGCAGTTTTTCATTACTTTTGAAAAACTGAAACCCTTTCAAAATCTTTCCTGCCTTAGCAGTCAGGCTGTTCAACGGGGCGGGACCAAATAAACGGATTGGGACGGAACGACATTTAGCCGAAATAATGGCGGGATGGGCCTAAACGGGATGAAACGGTAGGTCCATCCCATCCCGCTAACGAATGGGATGGGACAGGACGAGACGGTTTCGCGGGCCTTAAGTGAGCTGTTTTTTTTAAAACTAATTATTTAAGCATTAAGTTTGACAACGACTAGTTTTTTGACAATGACTAAGTTTTTAAAGTTTGTAACGACTAGTTTTTTGACTTATTTAATAAATTTAAAACTTAATAAATTATAAGAAAATTAGGAAACTAAGTAAAGATTTATAAAATATTAAAACAAAAGACTTGTAATGAAATATTTTAGTAATTATAATAGAGTTATAATTTATTTAATATAATTTCAAGCCATTAAGTAACTAAGTAAGAGTGTAAGATAATTCATAAAAAAATTCAAGGCTTAGAACCTTTTATTTTATTAATAAAACTTTCAAATTTCAGATACAAATATAATTCTTTTGGAGAGCACCTAATCTATGTGGCCACCTTCTAGGAAGAGTTCTGTTTGAACTAGGCCTCTTAGTAGCCAATTACAAATTATCATACTTATATTTGTAAGCTCCTATATAGTTTCGTTGTAACTTATCTATAATTTCTCTCGGACATTGTTCTGAAATTGGCAATGTTGATTGATGTTCCATGAGTTCCATACCGTCATCGCTCCCAGTGCTAAGTATCTCATTGTATTCTTCTTCTTCCCTAGTGGTTAATTTTTCAAAACCAAGATTTCTTCTTGCTGAATTAATCCAATCTCTGAATAATACAGAAATCTCTAGGTTGCCCTCCACTAATGAATGTCTATGATCTCCGATTTGAAATCTTGCCGCGCTAAATTCACCATGTGGTATTCATAGGTTCGCGATATGGTATTCATGGTTGGAGAGCGAGTCTTGCTCCGAGTTTTGCCTATGAAGGGCTTTATGAGGTTTGGAAAGAAGGGCAAGCTGAGCCCAAGGTTCATTGGTCCATTTGAGGAGTTGAGTCGAGTTGGGGAGGTTGCTTATGAGCTTGCCTTGCCTCCCAGTCTAGTAGGAGTTCATCCGGTATTCCATGTTTCTACCCTCCGAAAGTATCACGGCAATCCGTTCCATGTGTTGGATTTTAGCTCAGTTTAATTGGACAAGGATCTATCCTATGTTGAGGAACTAGTGGCTATTTTAGACAGGCAGGTCAGAAAGCTAAGATCAAAGAACATTGCTTTCGTGAAGGTTCATTGGAGGGGACAACTGGTCGAGAAGGTCACTTGGGAGATCGAGTAGGATATGCGCAGCCGTTATCCTCATCGTTTCACCACTCCAAGTATGTCTCTATGCTCGTTCGAGGATGAACGATTGTTTTAAAACGGGGAGGATGTAACGACCCGGCCGGTCATTTTGAGAATTAGATCCCCGAACCCCTATTAACTTCTTTCCCCATATCTATTTCTGCTATTGTGACTTGCTGGGATGATTGGTTTTGAGTTTTGGAGTGTTTTGGGATACTTAGTCCCTAAATGAGAGCTTAAGTCTTAGAATTTGGACCACAGTCGGAACTGTGTGAAGACTATTTCGTAATGGAATTCCGTCAATTCTGTTAGCTCCGTTGGGTATTTTGGGCTTAGGGGCATGCCCGGAATGTGTTTTGGGGACCCGTAGCTCATTTAGGCTTGAAATGGCGAATGTCGAAATTTTGGAGTTTTGGATCGGTAGTGCAAAATTTTGATATCGGGGTCGGAATCCAATTCCAGAAGTTGGAGAGGTCCGTAGTGTTGAATATGACTTGTGTGCAAAATTCGGGGTCAATCGGACGTGGTTTGGTTGGTTTCGGCATCAATTGTCAAATTTGGAAGTTTCAAGTTCTTTAAGTTTGAATCGGAGGATGATTTGTGATTTTAGATTTTGTTTGATGTGGTTTGAGGATTCGACTAAGTTCGTGTGGTGTTTTAGGGCTTGTTGGTATGTTTGGTTGAGGTGCCGGGGGCCTCGGGTGTGTTTCGGATGCTCAACGAGTCATTTTTGGACTTAGAGAAGTGATAGATTTCTAGTGTTTTATTGCAGAAAAATCCTTCATCGCATTCGCGAGAGGTGCCTCGCGATCGAGTAAAGCATCTGGGAAAGGAAGCTATGTTGTTCTTCGCATTCGCGATGTTGTTCCCGCGTTCGCGAAGGTGTGGGACCTTAAGCCTACGCGTTCGAGATATGGTCCTCGCGTTCGCGTAGAGGAACAGGGCAGAAGGAGCTTCGGGCATTAAGCCTACGCATTCGCGAAGAGGTTCCCGCGTTCGCGAAGGATCCGTCAGTGGAAGGCACGCGTTCATGAGAGTCTCCTCGCGTTCGCGAAGGAGGAATTTTGGGCCAGTGGAAGATTGTTCATCGCGTTCGCGATCGTGATGTCGGGTTAGCGAAGAAGAACGCACCTGGGCATAAATTAAGGTTCAAAAACGAGGGTTGAGTTCATAACACAAATATTTGATTGAGAGCTCGATAGAAGGCAAACTTTGGAGAGATTATCGGAGGAAGGTTTTGGGTAATGATTCCTAACTCCTTTATGGTTATATTCCGCTAATCTATGGTTGATTTCATCATTTAATTTCGGATTTTGGGGTTGAAATTGAGAAAATTTTGGAAGAACTTCTTCAACAAAGATTTCGAGTTTTGAAAGGGGATTTGTGGTCGGATTTGAGTAAATTTTATATGGTTAGACTCGTGAGTGAATGGGTGTTCGCATTTTGTGACTTTTACCCAATTCCGAGACTGTCACGACCCAAAATTCAACTAGTCGTGATGACACCTAACCCAACCCGCTAGGTAAGCCAACTTTCAATTATCCAATTTCAATAACAATTATTAAAGCAATATAAGTGAATAAACATCTTAATCTTATACATCCCCCATGAACTAGTAGTACAAATCATGAGCTTTTAAGAATAGAGTATACAAAGCGAAAATGAAATAAATACATGGTCTGTTTGAATAATACATAAACAGAGCTTTTATAAATCTAAGGATACCCTAAACAAGAGGCAGCTACTACAGGAACGCAGGTACATCTTCAAGTCCTGCAACCATCGAGCGCAGCAACAACAACAGCCAACATCTGCACGCAATGTGCAGAAGTGTAGTATCAGTACAACCGACCCCATGTACTGAGTAAGTAACAAACCTAGTGGTAGGTTGAAAGTAGTGATGAGCTTTCACCAAGGTCGGGTCCATAACCAATAGTCCACAACAGTCCATAACAACATAAAGGAAATAATACCAGAAGCAACTCAAAGATAAAATGCTCGGCCAAATCATGATTTCAAAAATAATAGTACTTCCTTTCAAATACATTAGTGAAAACCCAAATCATTTGTCGAAGTCGCCAAAAATATGAATAGTTTGAAAACTACAATCTCTCCCAAAAAACTTTTTAATAATAAATAAGATGTTTCATTTTCCTTCCGGATAATCTGTGTAAAACAAATGCATCACTATGCCCATCTGTAAAAATGCGTGAGAAATCATGAATGATGTGATGTTGTACAACATGAGGAAAATACATCTCTATGCCTGTATGTTATGTGTGCATGCCAATGCAATGCAACTCAGTGATAAAATCATAAACAACCCCTCGTATAGAACATCACTCATATACAGCCCCTCAGGCAAACCTCACAGTCACTCGTGCCACTCGGGCTTACCTCACAATCACTCTTGCCACTCGGGCATACCTCACAATCACTATTGCCACTCGGGCATACCTCACCATCACTCATGCCTCCCAGTCACTCAGCACTCGGGACTCGCACTCAGTAGGTACTTGCGCTTACTGGGGTTGTGTACAGACTCCGGAGGGGCTCCTTCAGCCCAAGCGCTATAATCTACACAGACAACTCACGCACTATAATAATAAAGTATGCTGCAGGCGGGCATCCCCGATCCACACTCATCCTCACAATCATGCCCTCGGCCGATATCAAACATGCTGCGGCGTGCAGCCCGATCCCATAAATATCCTCACAAATCAGGCCCTCGGCCTCACTAAGTCATCAATCTCTCTAGTCTCTCGGGCTCACCATATCATGAAAAATAGCCCAAAAATGATGATATGTTGTATCAATAAATAACAACAGAGACTGGGATATGATATGCCATGAAATGAATATGACTGGGTATGAATTTCAATTTAACACAATAATTCAAAGCAATATGACCTCTGTGGGTCCCAATAATATTGGCACATAGCCTCAACATAATTTTTAATATGCTTTTCAGCTCAATTTCTTTAACTCATAAAACCGTATGGAAAATACCAAGATTATTTAACTACAAAAATTCCACATAAATAATTATGTCATAATTTTTATAGTGCACGCCCACACGCCCGTCACCTAGCATGTGCGTCACCCCCCAACAATTTACGAAATACATATATTCAGAGTTTATAGTCTCAACTCCAAGATTAGAAGAATTACTTACCTCGAACAAGCCAAATCCAATGTCGAGCAAGATAGGCAATGCTCTAGAAATTCCATTATGCGCGCATCAACTTCCAAACGGCTCGAATCTAGTAACAATTAATTTGATTTAGCCCACAAAAATTATAGGAATTAATTCCATATAAAAAATACTAATATTTTCCAAAAATCCGAAATTGCGCCCACAAAATCACCCGTGGGGCCCACGCCTCGAATTCCGATAAAACTCACAAAATACGATAACCCATCCAATTACAAGTTCAACCATACTAATTTCACTCAAATCCGACTCCAAATCGGTATTCAAACTTGAAAAATTCGTTTTGTGACATTATAGAAATTTTCTTCTATTTCTCTTGAAGATTCAATAATCTTACACCAAAAATGAAGATTAATTCATGGAATATAATCACAAGGGAGTTAAGAACACTTACCCCAAGTTGTGTGAAAAATTTCCACTCCACAATCGCCCAACCGAGCTCCAAAATGTCGAAAATGAGAAAAAATCTCTAAACCCTCATTTTAAACATTGCCCAGGAATTTCCGCACCTGCGGTGCCTGGGCTCGCACCTGCGCATCCTCATTTGCGGAACAAACTGCGCACCTGCGGACAATGCCAAACTTTTAAAACCTCGCACATGCGGTGCCCTTCTCGCATCTGCGGGCTCGCAGATGCGCAAACCCTTCGCACCTGCGTTCGACCCAGGCCAGCCCATGTCGGCATCTGCGCAACACCTTCTCACTTGCGGCCTCGCAGATGTGGCAAATTCCTCGCACCTGCAAGCACTGCCCAGTCCCACTCTTGGCCGCTTCTGCGGCTTATTTCACGCACATGTGGCTTCGCACCTGCGATCACAATCTTCGCAGGTGTGATCACACCAATAGGCAGCAGTTCCAGCATTTCCTTAAGTCAAAATTTGGTCCGTTAACCGTCCGAAACTCACCCTAGGCCCCCGGGACCTCAATCAATTATATCAACAAGTCCCATAACATAACATAGACCTACTCGAGGCCTCAAATCACACCTAACAACATCGAAATGATGAATTACTCCTCAATTAAAAATCAACGAACTTTGAACTTTCAAATTCTACATCTTGTGCCGAAACACATCAAATCAATCCGGAATGACTTCAAATTTTGCGCACAAGTCACATTTCACATTACGAACCTATTCGAATTTCCAGAATCGAATTCTGACCTCGATATCAAAAAGTCAACCCCCCAGTCAAACTTTCCAAAAATTCATCTTTCGGCATTTCAAGCCTAATTCCACTACTTACCCTCAAATAATTTTCCGGTTACGCTCCTAAGTCCAAAATCACCATAAAGAGCTATTGGAATCATCAATATTCGAATCCGAGGTTGTTTACACTATTTTGACTTGAGCTTTAAACCTTGGAACTAAGTGTTCCAATTCATTCCAAAACCTCACTGGACCCGAACCAATTACCCCGGCAAGTCACACAACAATTGTAAAGTACAATTTGAGAAGTAAAGGGGGAAGCGGGGTTGTAATATTTAAAACGACTGGTCGGGTCGTTACATTCTCCCCCACTTAAACATACGTTTGTCCTCGAACGTGCCAAGAGTTGTTTTCAAGCCATCAAATCACTGTTCCATCTTACCACACATGTACCCGGGGGTGAACCCACGCCACCCTATCCCACATAAGGCTTGACTACACAATGCAACTGAAAATCATTAATTTAACCTTAGCCCATAAACCTTTAGAGTTTAATTTCCAACCTTTAAAATTTCTTTCAAGACACAAATCTTACATTTACACACCGTATAAGTCCGAACAAGTTGCATCGAGCTATAACTATAACCACGAATATAATCAACCAACATATTACACAACCCGCATGCTCGTAGCACCATTCCTAATCGCAGTGACTACTCCAAAACTAACTACATACTAGTATTAAACCCATATCGAACCAAACCTCGTCCCAAAACCTTCGTACACTATTGATAATAAAATAAACACGCAAAATTTCATGACCACTTACCAGATCAACAAGTCACGGAGACCTCTCACCCTGACTAGAACCATAATCACTTTCTGATTAGAATTTCAATATTATACTCCCGAATATACCGAAATCAAACCTAATAGTACCCATTTTAGGTTCGATGACCTTATATTACTAAACACAACTGTTCCATAGACATGACTCACCAATATAACTCAGAGCCACAACTCGTGCCATCCGTACACCAATACGTAACAATTCAAATGTACCCAGTCATGGAAAATGACTCAAATGAGAGAACTGCCCCGCCAGATTAACAAGTACCTCCACAACGAAACACTGAAAATTCATCATACACCGTAGAACCATCACCCGATTCTAACACGAGGTTTATGTTATATACTCCGAGCCACCCTGCTCCAAATTAATAACGACGAAGAGGCAAATGACAAAAATACCACACAAAACCTGAAAGGACATAACCATTACGCTATCGATCATGCAATACCCAAGTACTCATCACACTCAAATTCCGCTATAAAGCTCAAATAGAACTGCACTATCTGTGCACATAACCAATGAATCATAACTCTTCGTAGCATAAAGGAGTAACTCACAGATCATCTCAGAACACGAATATGTTCAACATCAACCGTATGACATATCCCTCAACAATATCAGTGAGGAGCCAACCATTCCGGCTCAGTATAGAATACACATCTTAATTGGGCCTACCAATGGACCCCCAAATGAACTCTTGTCACCCAAAATTGGACAAATAGCCCTCCGAAAATTCACCGCGACTGATTTATAATACATCCTATCATATGGCTAGCTCCGGCCACAACTTCACAATCCACAGCCATAAAACAATCTGCTCTCGGGAACTCCCAATCTCCAAATTCATAGAACACGCGAATCACCATATTTGATTCCATCTCCACCGTCCGAATGCCTAACACCTCTCTCATACACGATCATCCCACGAGAAATACTTT